>NW_016107401.1:141364-152821 GCF_001604975.1 Cebus imitator | reverse complement strand
TTTTTTTGGCAAATCAAAGGATAACCAAGGCAAAACTGCATTCTATTTTATTTATTTATTTATTTTGGAGACAGGGTCTCCTTCTGCCACCTAGGCTGGAATACAGCAGAGCAATCATACTGTAACCGTGAAGTCCTGGGCTTGAGCAATCCTCCTTCCTCAGCCTTCCAAGTAGCTAGGACAACAGGTATGTACCACCACCCCAGGGTAATTTTATTTATTTATTTTTGTAGAGACAGGGTCTCACTATATTGCTCACTCTAGTCTTGAACTCTTGATCTTAAGCAATCCTCTCTCCTTGACCACTCAAAGTCCTGGGATTACAAACACAAGCCACGGTGCCCAGCCGATATTCTCTTTTAAACCAAACATATTGTAATGATGTTTTGTTAAGATTTATTTTTCATTAGCAAAATGCTTGGATTCTATCAACGCTGCTAACTTCTGAATCATGTTTCCATTCAAAGAAGGAAAGAGTAATTGCAAGCTTATTCTATAATTTCCACCATTGGTATATTAACTTAATCAGAGAAATTCAAAACTGTCTACCTATTTTAATATATTATTTAATATTTTAATTAGATCACTTTGTAAAAACATTGCCTACTTCAGACAAAATATACTTTTAGGGATATGATTAGATTTTAGAGCTGCTCATTTTTGTTCATTAGCAAAGATGACTAAATTTGAATTTTTATTGGTGAGTTAACTGAGTTAATCTATGGCATATCCAGTGGCCAGACCAACATTACCATTTAAATATGCCTGTATATATGTTTATTTACAGTGCAGGTTATGTTACTTGAAGTATATTCAAAGATAGAATTATTGTTTGAAGAAAGCGTTAAGGAAACTAATTTATTTAGTAACCAGCTCTATACCAAAAGCTTTACAAATGCTCTCTCCTTCTTTACCTTTCTCTGACACTCCCTTCTCTTTTCTCTTTTGCTTTCTCTGTATATTCTCTTTTCTGTGGGAGGAATTACAAAAGAATTAATCAGAATTTACTGTTGAGAGAAGGTGAGTAAATACAAATTTAGATTTTACATTTTATACTGTCATACTATTTACATTTTTCTTTGTAAATATATGTTCTCTTCACTTATTTCTAGAAAATACGTTAACAGTGGATTTACCAGCAAGGAGATTATTCATCCCCTCCTTGATTTTTATTCTACAGTAGGGAGAACGCAACAACAGAAAATATGTATTCTTGAAAAAATTCTTAAAATCCTGGATCCTGTGCCACCCTGGTCCACGTGAGGATTTGCAGTGAGACAAGGTTCGAGGAAAATAGTTTATTTGGGAGGCGATCCCAGAGGCACTGGCAGAGGAGCAGGGAAGTGAGACACAGGACAGTGCATTGCTTCTGCAGTTCACTGGGCTTTCGTCCCCACTAGCATGAAGCTCTGAATCAGTGTGGCACATATGCCTCAGGGTCATCCCATAGGAGGATCACTGGTGGGGAGGGGGCGGGGCAGAGGGAGGGGGCGGGGCAGAGGAGGGGCTGAGGGAGGAGGCTGCTCCCAAGGAGTGTGAACTCTCTGGCCCTTCAAACCTTCCAGGGATCTGGGGATAGCAGGCTCTGGCAGCCAGAGAGACTCCTAAGGGAGCGGAAAGCCAGTTGTGCGTGACAGTCATAATGCCTGAGTGGGTACCAGCAGGAAGCTTCAAACCAGCTTCAAGTTCTCTGACATGTACCCAGAGCAGTGAGGGCTTCATTAATACAACTTTCTGTGGTCTGAGGTTCCATTGCGTCTTCTCTCTCTACTGCCCTCACCTGACCACTCTTGGCTATTTGCGGCTGCTCAGGACTTCAAGACAGCTTGCGCGGCGTGAGGAACTTCACTTCACCTATGTAGCATTCATTTGTGTTTGCCTACACAGAGGTGTCCGGCTTCTAACAAACCCCTCAGTTTTTATTGAGGAGTGTTCCTCCCTCATGCAAACAGTCTCAGTTTATGTGAATCAGGATGGACACATGCGGATTTAGATCAGGACAGTTTAAATAAGGGCAAGTTAAGTCCTAGGGTCTTTGTTAAGAATATCAATAAAGGGGTCCACTTCTTTGCTCTTGAGCCGAAGTTGAAAAGATTTTGCCGTTGATGTATCTGCCTGCCATTGGGTGACCACAGGGAGAGACTCTCTCTGAGCATGGGTCAGCACAGTGAAAGAGAGCTGAGTCCTGAGACATCATTTGGGGGTGTGGTCTTTTTTCCAGACTAGCTCAAACGCCAGACCTACCCTTGGGTTTCTTTAACCTCAGTAGATAAATCAGTTTAAGTGATGCATTTTGATCATTTGTATAGAAAAGTTTCTAAAATGCAACATTAGGTGATCAGATTATTTCCGAATACGAGTAACGAGATATGAGAAAGACTGAAAACAGTATTAACCCAATAATTTCTGTGTTTAGAAACAGCACTCCTGGATTTGTCAAAGAATTAGGGATGAGACAAGTCAAGTCCTCATTTCTGAAAGATCTGGGAAACACAAGAGGGGACCAAGGAAGACAGGGTTTCTGCTTCAGGAAATAAGCCTGACAGGGTTTCTGCTTCAGGAAATAAGCCTGTCAGTTACTTAAGGAAGGCTGTAACACAGGGCCCTCAAGAGAAGAAGTGCTGCAAAAACTGAGCTACCAAAACCAAGGATGTCATCAACATGGATCTTCCTTGCTGTTGAGCCTCTCTTTCTGGTTTTCTTGTCATCCTTCTCCCCTTTTCTGCCCTCCAGCACATTATATGTACCAGGCTATGGGGATGAGCAGAATGCATGTAGTTCATCAATACTATTCTTGGATTCTGTATTGATGAATTCACCTACTCTCCAAAATTGATATGTAATCCCCAAATTGATACAGCACTTTTACAGTCACTGGAGATGTGCAAAGTACAGTGAAATATTTGTTACCAGAAGTGCACATTCCCAACTGAGATCAAATTCTTACATTTTGTCTCAGCTCTCATTCTGTAAACAAGTTTTCTTTTAGTGGTCAATTTAGTGCCACATGTTTTCCATTTTTGTCTTTCTGTTGATGATTTTGTCATGTAAAACGGCCCCCAACCAGAGTGCTAAAGTGTTGTGTAGTGTTCCTAAGAGTAAGACTTCTGTGATGTGTCTTAGGGAAAAAAATGTGTGTATGATAAGCTTCATTCAGACACAGCTACAGTGCTATTGGCCATGAGTTCAGTGTTAATGCATCAATGGTATTCTATATAAGTTTTTTGTAAACAGAAACATATAAAGCAAGGTTATGTATATATCACTTGAAAATGTCAGCCAGGCATGGTGGCTCACGCCTGTAATCCCAGCACTTTGGAAGACCGAGGAGGACGGATCACCTGAGGTCAGGAGTTCAAGACCAGCCTGGCAAACATGGTGAAACCCCATCCCTACTAAAAATATAAAAATTAGCCAGGTGTGGTGGTGGGCACCTGTAATTCCAGCTACTGGGGAGAGTGAGGGCAGGAGAATCACTTGAACCTGGGAGGCGGAGGTCGCAGTGAGCCAAGATTACCTCATTGCACTACAACCTGGGCAACCAGAGGGAAACTCCGTCTCAAAAAACAAACAAACAGAAAAAACAAAAAGAAAAAAGGAAAAGAAAATATTGTGACCAGATGTTTGTAGAAATTTCACACTGTATTTCCCATAGGACCAATGGTTTAGTCTTTGGTAATTACATTTTCAGAATGACTTTAAATAGCATAACTATCACAAATAATGAGAATCAATGGTCTTTGCTCCTTTGTTGAGTTAACCTATATGTCATTGTTCAAAGTGCATTTGTCTGGATTCAGACCAACCTGCATGCATCTGCTCATATGTTACTCTATGCATCTCAGCTTCCTACAGATACGAATAATGATACCAACCTGATAGATTTGTGTTGAAGATTAATGTTAACATAAAGTGCTTATTTCAGTGCCTTGCAGTATAAAACATGCTCAGTAACATTATTTTCAGGTGATGTCTTTTTAATTCTAGCACATAAGTGGAAATGCTCATTATAGTTTCACTTAATCAGATTTCAGGTAGATCAACCTAGAAGTGGTGCTGCAAGGTGGCTGCTGTTCTCATGTATCTTTCTGCTTCTTAAAGGGAAGCTGTTTTTAAATGGAGAATTTGGGTGCCCTTCTCCTGCATCCTGACTATTTTGTACTTTTATCAGGTTTCTCAACTTCTTCTGGCAGATGCAACTTGACAGCGCTCTCCTTACCTCCCTGCTCAGAGCTGGGCTATCACAACTGTCACCACTCAGCGGCTTAGCTTGCTGTCCTGGTCTGCTGTTTAAGGAATAGTTGAATGAGACTGCAGTGAACTTTTCAGTTTTAGAAAAATTACTAAGTTTTCTTATCAGGAAAAACTATTATTTTTAAAGAAAATGTTTATTAGTCCCCTAGTAATTCCCAAGCAAACTCTGGGTGACATAAACATCTGCCTACTTATTTTGTTTGGAAAGTGCTTCAGGAAGTCTCCAGTCTCTTAGACTTTAATTTTACAGAGTGTCAAATTACTATACTTCTCTCATTCCCCTTCAGAGGCAGGGCCTCTAAGATGGGCAAAAATTGAGGTTTTGTGTCCTTTTTGGCTATTTATGCCTATTTTGTTTTTTATTTTAAGAAGGACAAAGACAAAGGGCTTGGATTTTGCATCCCACTGGTTTTCTGAAGACAGCTTGATTGGAAGTGAGCTGAAGTTTGTCTTGGGGGAAAACTTACTTTTCCTTCTCTATGCATTGCTCCTCCATTTCTGTGGCTCCTCTCGTGTATCCCTCCCTGCTGAGGAAATTGGAGGCATCCTTGTCTCAGGTTTACCAGGTAGCCAGGGTTTTTCCCTGACACTCCTATCACCCCTACTGAAGAGAACCTCTCTTCTCTCTGTTCTATTACCTCAGGGTCCTGTTTCCCGTTCCCCCTTTTCATAATCTTTTTATTCAGCTTTATTGAGATAAAACTGAAGACAATAAAAATTGCATATATTTAAAGTATACAAGGTGATGTTTTGGTATGTGTATACCTTGTGAGATGATTCCCACAATCAAGCGAATTAACATAACCATAAGTTTGTATAGATACCACTTGTGTGTGCCTGTATGTGTGTGTGTGTGTGTGTGTGTATGTGCATGCGTGCACACGGTGAGAACACTTAAGATCTACTCTCCTAGCAAATTTCAAGTATACAGTACATTATCAGCTATCGTCACCATGCTGTATATTAGATTTCTGATATTAACATTATTCATCCTGTATAACTGAAAGTTTGTTTTCTTTGATCACCATGCTCTGACCTCCTCAATCCCCCACCCTCTGTCCCCGGCAGCCACTATTTCACTCTTGCTTCTATTAATTTGACTTATTTAGATACCACATGTAAATGATACAATGCGGTATTTAACTTGCCGTGCTTGACTTATTTCACTTAACATAATGAACTCAAGGTTCATCCATTTTGGCCAAAATAACAGGATTTCTTTCTTTCTTAAGGTTGAATAATATTTCATTTTGTAGGTAAGAGTTTGTGTGTTTGTGTGTGTAGGTACACATGTATATAAATATATATATATATATATATATATATATATAAATATATATAAAACCAACATTTACATATACATTTATATTTACATATACACACAAAATATATACATGTGTCTAATAAATATTATCTATGTATCAGTCTATGAACATTTAGGTTGCTTTCACATTTTGGCCATTGTGAAAAATGCTGCAATGAACATGGGAATGCAGGTATCTCTTCAACACACTGCAATTTTTTTTGGATATATACTCAGGAGTGGGATTGCTAGTAGTTCTATTTTTAATTTTTCGAAGAATTGTTCATAATGACTGTACTAATTTACATTCCAACCTGCAGTAAACAAAGGCTCCCTTTCCTCCACATCCCATTTCCTCCACAACAGATAACAACATCTGTTCTCTTTTGACTTTTTGGTAATAGCCACCCTAACGTGTGTGTGATGATATCTCGTTGTGGTTTCAGTTTGCATTTTTAGGGTCCCGCTTTTGATTCCTCATGTGTCCACTTAATTCATGCCAGTTTTCATGGTAATGGACATGAACAGGTTTAATGTGTTCTCCCATCTGTCAACTTTGTGTCTCGTTAGGACCTTTAAGGCTAAACTCATGTAGTTAACTAATGTGGTAAATTTTAGAAATATTTATGAAATAGCAAAGGAAGTGTTTTTGCCCTGTCTGGAGAAGGGTGGTTCTCTACTCTGTCCCATAACAGCTTCCTGTTATACAACAAAATGTGTAGTAACAGTGATATGTTTTGGCTGTGTCCTCACCCAAATCTCATCTTGAATGGTAGCTCCCATAATTCTCGTGTGTCATGGGAGAGACCTGCTGGGAGGTAATTGAGTCATGGAGCAGGTGTTTCCTGTGCTGTTCTCATGATAGCGAATAAGTCTCACGAGACCTGGTGGTTTTATAAAGAGCAGTTCCCTTACACAAGTTCTCTTTCCTGCCACCATGTAAGCTGCTCCTCATTCTTCTTCTGCCATGATTGTGAGGCCTTCCTAACCATGTGGAACTGTGAGTTAATTGAACCTCTTTCTTTTTAAGTTACCCAGTCTTGGGTATGTCTTTATTAGCAGTGTGAGAACCAACAGAAGGAGAAGGCCACTGAGTTCATGATCCCTAGCCTGGAGACTCGAGCAGAACGCAACCCCCTCTCTCCAAGTTTTATTCAGAAGGGAAAGAAGAATACGATTTGAAAAAGCAGATTCAATACTATAATTGCTGTGATTTGCTTTATCTTATTTATATATTCAATAATATATATTTTTTATGATTCTAAAAAAGCCAGGGTGGGGGTAGTGATGGCATGTATTGAAAAATAAAAATAAAAATATAAAGCAAAATAAACAAAGACCTGAAGATAGTCTTGACTAGCCAGGGCTATTGTGAGAAGAATCACCTCTGCACCACAGTCATGGTCAGGGGTAAATTTTTTAATCAGGGAGCCCTGCAGCCTCCCAGGCCCATCTCTTCTCTCTCACACCAGCAATCATAAGCCCCTCAGAAATAACTAAGAAAGAAAGAACTGAAGAAGAAAGGGTCCGAATGCCTTGTGGACAGTGCAATTTAAAACACATAGTAGACTCAGCCAGTAAAGCAGTACTAGATCTCTGTCAGCTCTTATTAGGTCTCCAGATACTGGTCACAACATTTGCACCTCAAGGAGTACTTCTATACCTACAACTCTAGGAGAGACCCTGTCTGTTACTCTCTCACACTAACTTGCATTTTCCTTCATAAGGCTTCCATTATTTGAATTTAGATATGTATTTGTCTGATTCTAAATCCACTGTCTATCTTCCTCAGTTGAGTGCAGGCTCTTTGATATAGGAACTAAATTTTGTAGACCTAGTAAAATGCCAGAAAATGCAGTCAGTATTTATTCCACAAATGGTTGTTAAATGATGTGATGGGGGCAAGGTCACCAGATTTCTGCCCTCACTGGTGCTACTTGGAGTAAAGAGATCATTTAGATTAATGGTGGGGTCTTTGCAACACTTGCTACTTAACATCTAACTCAGTGGTTGCCAACTTGGAGCAATTTTGCTCCTCTCTTTCTGGAATACCTGAAAGACCTTTGGCTGTCACGATTCAGAGGGTTGTGGAGTCTTCCTAATAGCAAGGGGAGAGATTCCAGATGTAGGTGATGGGGAGGAAGGCAGCAAATCACACTGCCACGTGTGTACCTATGCAACAATCTTGCATGCTCTTCACATGTACCCCCAAACCTAAAATGCAATAAATAAATAAATGGAAAAAAGAAAAAAAAAGATGTATAAAATGCACAGGGTGGCCCCTCACAGCAAGGAATTATCCAGCCCCAAATATCAAGGCCAATATTAAGAAAGCTTGACCTAAATGTGCTGTCTCCTTTTTCTCTTAGGTTGTGGTTTCCTGATTCCTTTCATTACTCTCCCTGTAAACTCTCCCAGATGAATTTTACTTAAGTTATTGAAAAGTGCTCAGGGCCATACCTAGAGCTCTTAGAATGCATTCATATAAGAAGAACCAGATTTGAAAACTGGTTTTCTTAAACCCAGATAGAGATAATGAATTGTTCACCTCTTTAAAAAATCTGTCAGGAAGCATGTAAAAGGAGGAGACAGTTATGGGACCAAACCTTTATTTAGGGTCCCAAGTCATTTGAAACTGGCAATGAGGTATATAAAGGAAGCCTAGAAATCGCATTAAAAAAATAGAAGCTTAGCCTCTGCCAATGATTAAGTAATTTATAGCCTCTTTGTTAGCTTGATCTTAATACTGCCAAGCAGATTAAATGTCTCCACCTCACAAACTGTGGTTCCTATTAATCAACAGTAAATCTAACATGCCTTCTTCTGAGAAAGAATATCACATTTTTATTGCCAATTCTCAAGGAAATTTGAATAACTTCCAGCCCATCTCATAGCTCACATGCAAAGAAATTAAGCTAAATATGAAAGCTTAAGGTATAAGTCTTCACTACATTGAGAATTTTTCAACATCTGACATCTCCATGTATGCATGCATGCATGTATACACACATACACACACTCCAATTCACAGTGAGTATATATAACAGCCCAAAATGAAGAACAGGGAAAATCATACCACAGTTGACCCTTGAACAACATGAGTTTAAGCCATGCTGGTCCACTTATCTATGGGTTTTTTTTTAATAAGCATAGAAAATTTTTTGGAGATTTGTGATAATTTAAAAAAACTTGCAGATAAACCATGTAGCCTCGAAATATTGAATCAGAAAAATTTAGATATGTCATGAATATGTAAGATATATATATATATATATATATATATATATATATATATGACACTAGTCTGTCATTTACTATCATGAAATATACACAACTCTATTATATAAAGTTAAAATTTATCAAACATGCACACACAGACCATTCATGGTATCATTCCCTATCAAGAAAAATGTAAACAAACATAAAAGTGCAATATTAAATCATTACTGTACAAAATTAACTGTAGTATGTGCTGCACTACCAGGACAATTTCTCCTCCTGTTGCTATTGCAGTGAGCTCAGAGTTGTGAGTATACGCTTAAAATACCATGTGATGCTCATCATTTCCATGCGAGTAACACTTCCCTCTAGTAAATTGAGTATTGTAGTCGAAAGTGTTCTCTCATGGTTCTTGCAAAATTTTTACTGTGTTTATTGCGCAATCATAAACCCTAAATAACACCTTGGGACCCATACAAAATGCCACTAGTGATGATGGAAGTGCTCCCAAGAAGCAGAGAAAAGTCATGACATTACAAGAACAAGCTGAACTGCTTGCTATGTACCACACACTGAGGTCTGCAGCTGTGGTTGCCCATTTCAGACAGATGATTTATCTGGTAAACAGATGACATAAACTTATGGTATCAATAAATGCAGCACAGCATTACAAATGTATTTTCTCCTCTTTATGGTTTTCTTAATAACAAATTCTTTTCTCTAGTTTACTATATTATAAAATAAACTATATAGTACAATAGCATACAAGATGTGTTAATCAATAGTTGGTGCTACTGGTAAAGTTTCTAGTCAATAGTAGGCTGTTAGTAGTTAAGTTTGGGGGGAATCTAAAGTTACATGTGGATTTTCTACTGTGTGGAAAGAGGGGGGTTGGCACCCCTAATTCTAGGGTTGTCCAAGGGTCAAGTGTACTCAACTGTAAGACATATAATGAATGTTAAATAAATACAGTCTAAAGAACTGCACAGTGGCTTGCCCACCATATTATTCCAGCGATTGGCATCATGTGGACAAAACCTCCTAGTGAGGGCAGCGCTTAATTATGCTTCAAGATGAAGCATTTATCAGTATTTACCAAGTAGAAGGTTACTATGTACATTCTACGAAGGCTATTTCATTATAGGATTTGTCATAGTAATTTTAGTAGCTATAGATCAAGCAGTAGTATCATTATAACAATGTTTAAGGGAGCCACTGAATAAAACGTGACTTGAATAAAATAGTGGGTGTAGCCACATAACAGCAACTCGTCTTACTGAATATTTATTGTGTGTATCACAGGTTGTGTTCCCAGGAAGCATCAACTCTGAAATAAAGGCCAGTGTGCAAGACATCAACTAGGATCATTACTTATGGGAAAAAAGCAGTTTGATCAGAGGAAGAAGTTGAGCTGTGATGCAGTCTCAGAGGATGGCTCAGCCAAACCCAAGAAGCCTGTCCAAAACGCTGGGGTCTTCACAAGTTGGAGCAAGAGAATGAGCCTATAGATCCTGTGATCAGTTACTGATGTAGCTTGTCCTTGGACAACCAGGTTGCATGACCCTGGGGGAGGAAGTTGTCTTCAGCTGGGGCCATCTCCTAAGAGGGACAAAAGAACTGTTAGCCTTTTCAGCCGGCAGCCGAGGGAATACATCCATCCTTTGTTCTTGAAGACGCTCCTCAGAGAATCTACCATGATGTTCCAGCAACTGGGATAAAAAGAACTGTATGTATGTATATGTGTGTGTGTGTATGTGCATACATATATGAATATATGTGTGTATATACATAATACATGTGAGCATATGTGTGTATATATATTTATTTTCTGTAAAACCTAACTCAATTATTATTTTTTTAAATAATCATTATGTAAGTAATAAAAAGTGTGTAGAGGATTGAGAAGAATCACATTAGTGCTTTTAGGGCTTGCATATACGTTCTTGTTTATCAAGACAATTTCAGTGCAGTAGTTATTACTAGTGCTGCCTTAACTTTCAAAAGTGTCCCAGTTTAGATAATAAAATAAAAGGTTACCCTCGGTAGGGCTAGCATTGGTGGTGGCCAGGGTCAGTGCACATTAGCTGGATATCAATCTGGGGAAGCCAAGGCCAGAGGAAGACTTAAGAAGTGTAGAGGCAAACAGAACAATCTAGGGGTTCTCAAAGTCAGATCTCCAGAGAAGCAATGCCAGTACCATCAGGGAATTTGTTAAAACATGCGACTTACTGGACCCCACCACAAAACTGTTGAATCTAACAGCTTTGGGGTAAGAGGGTCAGGCATCTGCGATTTAAGGAAACTTCAGATCATTCTGATGCTTTCTCAAGTTTGAGAATCACTGGGATAATTCACAGACTGACTTGGAGAACACGTTTCTAACTAATTTGTTTTTGCTTGGCTATGCTTTTGACTGTAGTCAAGAAGGACTGGTTTCCCAACAAATGGAGGAGAAATTCCAGGGTGAAATGAAGGTTTTAAGGCTCAAAATTTTCCACAGTACTGTGACTCATCACACCTAAAAAGTCTTCACAGTTTTTTCTTTCTTGTTTGTATTAACTTGGAGAGTCAGCTGTGCCACCTCAAAATCCTGTTTTCTGATGTGGGTTGTCAGAGGCCTGCTGTGTGATGATACTTTTTATTTTTTTATTTTTTTTATTTTTTTTATTTATTTTTTTTTT
>NW_016107401.1:43282-139638 GCF_001604975.1 Cebus imitator | reverse complement strand
TATAGGAATGCATGTGATTTTTGCACATTGATTTTGTATCCTGAGACTTTGCTGAACTTGCTTATCAGTTTCAGGAGGTTTGGGGCTGAGACGATGGGGTCTTCTAGATATACAATCATGTATTTGCAGATACTTTTTATTAATCTCAGTTTTCTCTTCTCTCTCTCTCTCTCTCTTTCTCTTTCACTTCCCCTCCCCCATCTCTCCACTAATTTATTCTAAACCGTATTTAAGGTGGAAGTTACATGACTTCATCCAAGATACCAAACATCCGTGTGTCTCTATTCATATGTACAATAGAGCAATTAATACCTATTTTACCTCTCCCACAGGTTTTTCCTGAAGATTAAATAAAATAGCATATGAAGAATTATTTATAAACTGTTCAGTGCTGTGCAATCGTAAGATGAGAATGTAATAGTATAATTATTAACCAGACTTTTTTTAGCTTCCAGGAAACACAATTTTTGCTTGACTAATTTATGTGTAATTTTAATAAAGCAACCTTATTAAAATAATAGCTTCTGTGAATGTTTGGGTCAGGGGAGAGAGAGAGAGCATAGTGAGAATAACACAGTGCTTCAAAAAAGGCATTTCTTTTCTTGTTTAATAAATACAGTTTTCCCTCTGGCTGTGAGAAGAGGAGCTAAAACTTTAACAAATATTTAATCTGAAAAGATGTCTTCTGGTTTTTGTTCCCCTGTGGAATCTAAGAAGAAAACCAGCCAGAAAGGGCAAGCATAGACCAATAAAGGACTGAAAAACAATTTCATCATATTTTTGGAATTGCATGAGTGTTAGTGAAACCATCCAAGAAAAATGAAACTGATCTCTGTGGACTCTTAAATCCATCTCAGTACTCACCAGCACATCCACAGAGACTTACATAGTAGCTTCACAGCATTAACTGAGTCTGAAAACAACAGATTCTAGCCCAGGGACGGAAGAGGTAAGGGAAAGTTCATTACTGCCGGAAGCCAAAACTATAATCCCAACTTTCCCACCCATATTGAGCCCATCTGTGATGATTTTACAAATATATCAGCTAGGGCACCATGGATGTTGCCTGCAAACCCAGCACTTTACAGGCTGATGCCAGGGAATTACTGAAGCCCAGGAATTTGAGACCAGACTGGGCAACATAGTGAGGTCCAGTCTCTACCAAAAATAAAAATAAACAAAACAAAAATTTTTGTGCCTGTGGAAAGGCACATGTGACGGGGAACTGAATTTTCTGGCCAGCAACCAGTCTAACCTTGAGATGACTGAAGCCCCTGCCCAGCTTTGAAAGCAACCATGAACCAGAACTACCCACCTAAGCTGCTAGACTTCTGACTCTCCAAAACTGTGGGAGATTTTTAAGTTTGTTGTGTTAAGCTATTAAGTTTTGTGGAAATATGTTATATAGAAATAGAAAGCTAGCACAAGATATCTTGTCACAACAAAATGATTGTTGATGTTAAAGTTTGTTGCCTTCAACTGAGCCCTAGATGAACGAAGGCAATAGAGATGTACACTTGTTTGTAACCAATTTAAAGTTTTGTGTCTATCCAAAGCATGGCTATTTGAATCTTTCAAACTAGCTTTTTTATTAACTGAGACTTTAGGGGAAAAGAGATTCTTCTAACTCCAGTATCACCGCCAGAACATGGGTCTGGGAGCTCATAGTTGCATTGGTTCAGCCAACGTTTTAATTTTCTCTTTATATCTTATTATACGTTGGGCATGGTGCTAGGTACTCAGGATCAGGCTGTGAAGAAAACAGCTTCCCTCAGCCATTCTACGTGGGCCATGATGTCTGATTTTCACCTACTTACTCTCTAAATTCCTAGAAATTCTAAAATTATTTGACATATAATCTGTATCACATGCCTCCTCCATTTTCTCTAACCCCACCTTATAAGAAAATAGTCTGCAGGGGAGGAGGGAGGCCATATTTGTGTTAGCTACAGAAAATGAAAGTCAGACAATAAAGGAAAAATGCAAAATTGGATCCATGCAAAATGCCCTTTTTTCTGAATAGAGATAAAATAACTTTTACTTGCTTATTTTCTTACAAAAGCAAAGTATATTTATCCTAAAAACATAAATTCAAAATAAAATGTCATATGTAATCACACCAAAAATAGTAATAATTATAAGCTTTTTTCTTATTAGTCTCTCTCTTTCTGTATCTTCTTCCTTCTTCCTTCTCTCAATGTGTATGTCTGTGTAGCATATGGTACACACATTGAAAAGAAGAGGAAGATACAGATAAATAAATGCATAAATAGGTGAGAGTTATTAATTATACACACACCTATCTATTTTAGATAAAATATTCTGGTGAATCTTTGCATTCATATAATGCTTTATATTTTCAATTTCTCAGTAAATAGATGAACTATTAAACCTTTTGAGACAGTGAGCACATCTTATAAGTTTAAATGTTTACCACAGAAACTAGTATGTAGCATGGATCTATTACATGTTGAAAGAAAGCGTTCTTTCTGCTTTGTATGGAGTAAAATAATTCAAAAAGAAAACAAAAGGCTTATTTAAGCCATGCAGTTGGTTCTCAATAGGTTTGGAATTGAAAGCCAGTAAAATCCTAGTGTGGCTTCTTCTTCTCTAAGAAGGCATATCACTCTTATCGAAGAAGGAACCTCACTTTTCTCTGAGAAGGCAAACTGGCATCTAGAAAAGCGGATTGGTAAAGGGAATGACCAGACTCTGAAGATCAGTGTGTAGTTACCTTTGAGCTCAGCTTTCTCTTGCAGTTTTGAAAGCCACGTGATTGTTTTACCCACGGCTGATCAAAGACCAAGTCCAGCTTTAAGCTAAAGATGGTGGGAGAGAGACCAGATCGGTGGAGTGTGCAAAATGTGTGGCTTCTGGAAACGATGGTGCTTCTCATTACCAAGCAGCTGTCTGCGGATGGTATACAGCAGAAAAATTTTGAGTCTTTAATGTTTCCTTAAAGCAATTTCAGAAATCATCTCAGTCATTCATCCACACCAGGCAGAAATTCTGTCAGAACTTGTCACTTTTATTTAAACAAGGCCCTGACATCGAGCAGCTTTATTCTAATAATGTTCAAATTTGATTTGACAGTTTCAGGATATTTTCTGTGTCCATTGTACATGCTCAGATAGATAATTTATCACCAAGTATTTCTCTTTTGGCAACTGTATAGATTCTCACCTTCTTTTAGCCCAACTTCTGGGAAACAAAAAAGCCTATATTAAAAATATCACAGTTTTTGAGTTCTCCGGAGATAGTGTCAGAAACATATTACAGAAACAAATACAATTTATTATGAGGAGGGAGGAAAGTCAATGAAAAATATCATAAAAAGATAAAGAATCCACAGAGAGTTGAATTTCATATTTTCTCTTTAAATTCTATTTTCTCAAATAAACAGATTACATGAACTCAGTTGGCTTTCTTGTAGTTTACACAAAGACCCTAAAATGCAAATTTAAAGTTATATTAATAATGATCTGCAAACTGAATCTTTTAAACATATCAAGCACACTTTAAAAAGTCTAAAAGTTATGGAACGCTACTGAATAACCTGTTTTAATTGGTGATAAACCAAAAACATTGTCATATACTAGCATAACTCTTTTTTATTTCTTGAACATGTATTATGGCTCAAACATTCTACTTGCTTTATGTACATTATTTCATATGGTACTTTCATCCACTATATGAGGCGTTATTATCTCTATTTTGCAACAAGAAGAATGAGCCTCAGAGCAGTCAAACATTTCATTTAAAGTTATTGTAAAGAAAGTTCATCTCAGAAAGATGGTCAACTGTGAATTTCCAATGTAGACAATTAGATAACACTACAGCTATTTTTGGAGGTATAGACACACAGATGTGTGCCTCTTATGGCCTGGAAGATTGACCAAGACAAATGATACAACTGGACTTTAACCAGAAGTCTTCTCACAGGTTCCAATCAGCAACACACTTCCACAGATAAGGAAAGCTACAAATGGGCAATGCCTCAGGTATGGCAACACCCACTTCACACAGGTTGTTGAAATTAGAGTCCTCTGGCTTTTTTACATATATCTCTGGAATCTCTGGAGAGATTACGTGTATTCAGTCATATACCTGCCTAAAAAATGTTAGGAAGCAGTCATTTGTTCTCACCAAATATCCATGTCTTCTCAGTTTCTATTCTCCTTTGCAGTTGATTAGCATTGTATAATGCGTTCTGGCCAATGACTCTGTGAAGTGACTTGTGTCACTTCCAGGCTATGGCTGTCAGATAAAAAAAACACATTAGTGAACAAATAGGCAAAATTCTAATAAGACCTGTAGTTTGGTTAGCAATATTTTACCAGTGTAATTTATTTGTCTCAATTGTACTATGGGAGATGTTACCATTAGGTGAAGCTGAGTAAGAGATAAAGGGGACCCCTTTGTACTATTTTTATAACTGTTATAAGTCTGAAATTGGTTCAAAATGAAAAGGTTAAAAACAAGTAGTGTGTTTTCTCTATCTCTTCTCCTGTTTTTTAGCCCATGAAATTACAAGATGGAGAAAAAATCACACCTGACCATGTGAGAATTTCAGTGAAGAATAAATCGCATTTTTATGATGCCAAGTCTCCGAGATTTGGGAGTTTGCCTGTTGTGGAAACAAATAATTAGATACCAGAGATGGTATGTAGAATACTATTGGTTCCTTACCCCACTGCCCTTCCTAAAAGGACCACAGTTGTGTTCAGGTTTCCATTCCTAATGCTTATGTGACTGAGGGTTTCCTCTTGTATATGTGATCCAGTCCTTACCAAGGAAGCATGAGGAAAAGACTCATGCAGAACTTCTGGGAATAAAGATGCTCTCTTCTCTTCCTATTCCTCTGGGAATAAGGGTGGTTCTCAACTGAGGGCAATTTTGACCCCTCTTCCCACCAGAGGCCATTTATAAATGTCAAGAGACATTTTGGGTTTCATAACCAGGGGATAATTTGGAAAGGGGCTAATGTATTCTACTGGGTAGACATCAGAGATTCTGCTGTACATATTACCATGTACAAGACAGGCCACACAACAAAGAATTTTGCAGAATATTGATAGTACTGAAGTTGAGAAACCTTAACTGTTAATGCCGATATATTAGGATATGAAATACAGATCTTCTAGTTCCTATGACAAACAGCCCAAGAATAAAACCAAGATTAAGAATGGCAGAGAGATAAAATAGAGGTATTGGTTCTTGAAGGCAAAACCAAGTAGCCGAATGAATCAGGCCTGAAATCTCTTATACCTTAAGCTATGCTGATGTTTGCAGGAATCAATTTCTTTATTGTTTCAACACAAGTTGTGTCAGAGTTTTTCATATTTGCAGCAGAAAGGGTCTCAATGAAATAATAAAATTAGGTAAATCAATATTTACTTAACTAAATATCTATGTCTCATGATTTTTGTCATGGATCTCAATTTATAACTCTTGTAGTTTGTGATATAGTCACAAAGCTAGTAGATAGAAAGGCTGAAGTCCAATGTTTACTTACTCCAAAGCTTTTTCAAATAACCATCACACTTAAATTTAAAATGCAGTATGCCTAATAGTATTAGAATAATAGCAGTAATTAGTATTGATGGTATTGGCAGCAGCAACATCACTATTCACTCTTTCAGACACTGCCAAGCACAACACAAAAATTATATTTTTAAATTCTAGCCTTAATGTTTTTGAGGGAATGCAACTTTTAACAAGTGAGAATTTACATCTTTTATTTATTTATTTTTTTTGAGACGGAGTTTCACTCTTGTTACCCAGGCTGGAGTGCAATGGCGCGATCTCGGCTCACCGCAGCCTCCGCCTCCTTGTTTCAAGCAATTCTCCTGCCTCAGCTTCCTGAGTAGCTGGGACTACAGGCGCACGCCACCATGCCCAGCTAATTTTTGTATTTTTAGTAGATACAGGGTTTCACCATGTTGATGAGGATGGTCTCGATCTCTTGACCTCGTGATCCTGCTGTCTTGGCCTCCCAAAGTGCTGGGATTATAGGCGTGAGCCACCGTGCCCGGCCTGAGAATTTGCATCTTAATTGTTTATGGTATTGAAACACTCTCAGTGGACCTACTCAGTTCTCTAAAAAAGAACACCAACAGATTTGGCTGGCACTAATATTCTTGGAGTTCATATAAACAGAGCAAGCATAGTATTATACCTCTTTCTTGCTTTCTGGAATTTGTGGGTTTGGATAAGACTCATCTTTCTCATTTGTCAAATGAGGGAGTTGTTAGATAACATATACAGTTCTCTTCAGAGCTGGGTTATTTAAGAGTAATATTATACTGAACCATAAGTAATGACTGTTTTTTCTCTGTGTGTTCATGAGTGTGATTAAGAACTAGACTGACGGGCACAATCCTTTCCATATTAGGGGTTTACAACTGCAAACTAAGATAGTGGCAGTTGGTCAAGATTTCATATGCGAGTTCACAAAAATGACACAG
Organism: Cebus imitator; assembly: GCF_001604975.1. Lineage (NCBI taxonomy): Eukaryota > Metazoa > Chordata > Mammalia > Primates > Cebidae > Cebus > Cebus imitator. Next base: position 133,171 of record NW_016107401.1, on the reverse strand, counting down.
AATAATAATACATAAGAGCACATGGACACAGGGAGGGGAGCACTACACACTGGGGTCAGTTGGGGGGAAATAGGGGAGGGACGGTGGGGGGTGGGGAGCTGGGGAGGGATAGCAGGGGGAGAAATGCCAGATGTAGGTGATGGGGAGGAAGGCAGCAAATCACACTGCCACGTGTGTTCCTATGCAACAATTTTGCATGTTCTTCACATGTACCCCAAAACCTAAAATGCAATAAAATAAATGGGAAAAATAAATAAATAAATACTAAGTCACATGCGAAAAAAAAAAAAAAGAATGTACCCAAGGAAGCTGATGCTCTAAGAAGACTGACAATTGCCTGAGTCATACTGAAGTGAAAAACAAAATTATTAAAATTAGTTTCTTGGTCAGGCATGGTGACTCACACCTGTAATCCTAGCACTTTGGGAGGCCAAGGTGGGCGGATGATTGAGGTCAGGATTTCGAGACCAGCCTGGCCAACATGGTGAAACCCCGTCTCTACTAAAAATACAAAAGCTAGCTGGGTGTGGTGGTATGAGCTTGTAATCCCAGCTACCTGAGAGGCTGAGGCAGGAGAATCACTTGAACCCAGGGGGCATGGTCTGCAGGGAGCTGAGATTGCACCTCTGCACTCCAGCCTGGGCAACAGTACAATGCAAGACTCCATCTAAAAAAATTTTTAAAAAGTTTATTTATTAAGAATTATATCCTGCTTCATAGTCCTACAGTCAGCAACATGTGACTCCTCTTAGTTAATGTGGCCTTGGAGTAAGGACTCAGGAAGAGATAGGAAGGAAATCCTGAACATCCACAGCTGAGATAACATATAGGTGAATGCAATTTTCTGTGCCCTATTTATTCTTATTTTTAGGCCTTTTAACCTTAGGATTAAACCCTACCTGTTGAGCAGACTGCCGTGGAACACCACCTATAGATTGTGCTCTGCCAAATGTATCGAAATCCTTGTGGAATGAAGAGTCTTAGGCCACTTTTTTATATTGACTGTTGACAGACTATGGGCCCCACCATTCCTCTTCCTTCCTATGCCATGCCTGAGAAAATTCATAAGAAAGGCTCGGTATTTTCTTCTTTGATACCATCAGAAAGTTCAAGCCTTGGAATACTTAGACTTTGTATTGGAAAACACAACCTAGTCTCACCAACTAACCACCATTAAAACCAAGCCTTTCCCTACTCATTGAAGCCATTTCTGGCCCAGCTTGAGAGCTAATCCTTGTTCTCTCCTAGAATGTCTCACTATATAGGTAATAGCCATTTTAATGCCCTCTTGGTGTGTATTTAAGTAGAATTATCAGTCTCAACATACAAATCAAATTTTGGTTGAGGGATTCATCCCATCTCTGTAGGGTAACCAAAACATCATCTATGTTTCCTGTTATAAAATAGGGATAATAATGACCCCTTTTAAAGTTTGTCGAGAAGGTAAACAGTACTTTAGAAGAAGCTAATGTATTTGTTGAAATTTACATTTCTTACTGCAAAGGGACATAGGCATATTTAAGATCCCTGGGCTTCTAGATGGTACTCTCCTAAAGATAAATTATAGTTGAGCGTGGTGGCTCATGTCTGTAATCCCAGCACTTTGAGAGGCCAAGGTGGGTGGATTACAAGGTCAGAAGTTGGAGACCAACCTGGGCAACATGGTGAAACCCATATCTACTAAAAATATAAATATTATATAGGCATAGTGGTGGTCACCTGCAGTCCCAGCTACTTGGGAGGCTGAGGCAGGAGAATCACTTGAACCTGGGAGATGGAGGTTGCAGTGAGCCGAGATTGTGCCACTGTACTCCAGCCTGGTCGACAAAGCAAGGCACCACCTAAAAAAAAGAAAAAAAAAAAAGAGTAAATTTAAAAAGGACATTGAATATTTAGAAAAAGTTTGGCAGGAGAAGATGAATAGCACATAGTAGGAGTCAACAATTAGACACTATTTTCATTTCTATTTAAGACCATAGAATAAAAGAATAGTAAGAATAATAGGCAAGTTTCCAAATTATGTCTGCACATTTGCCATTGATGAAGTCTTTAACATAAAAATTAATTTTCCAACACCAGTAGTTAATTTGTACTTTCCATTTCATGTAAATTATATATGTATTATTGTGTTTTTTTCCTGAATTTTGTTATGAGTATACATGAAACTCTTTCTAAGAAAAGCACTAGAATGAACCAAAGGAAAACAACAAAGCCAGATTCCACACAGGTGGAAAGCTCAAACCTCTTTCTCAACACTCTTGAGAAAATTATTATAAGCAATTAATTATACAATGTCTTTTCACAATTATCTTTTTGGAAATATTGTATTAATGGTACAATATAGGTTATAATTAAATAAGTGAGGAAATTTACAACAACCCATTTCCAAAGTAGGCAGTGCATGATGCAATTATACAAAGAACAATTTGGAAATCTTTACAAATTTCACTCAATGGATCACCCTGTTATTGCATAATTTATGATGCCAGGTAATGTACATCATGCTTAGTAGCTCTAAAAAGCTAGGAAAATAGCCAAATATGCAGGGAAACTATTATAAGAAATGCAACATTTTTATGCTTATTTATCATATTCAATTAATATACTCTGGTTTATTTGTAACAAAGATAAATGAAATGATTGAATATATGGTTAAATTAAAGGGCAACAGCATTGACTGTAATCCAATCAAAATGTAGGTACTTTGTGTTCTCAAACTCCTATCTGAAATTGCTTTTCTCAATACAATTACAGTACATTTAGTCAACCAATTTGAGGAATTGCACTCTCTAGTGCTGCGTTACTTGTGGTGAAATGAATGCAATTGTCTTCTATAAACATAACCTTTGGTACAATACTTCTAAAAATAAAGCATTGTCCTCTAAAGTAGGTGGTTTCATGCAGGCAGTATACGAAATTTAAAGTAACCATGGCAGGACTAGAGTACAGCTCTGACTCAGATGGACAGAGCAGTATGTGGAGTCTTGCTCCATGAATTATTGCTCCTGAACTACAGGAATAAATCAAGAAACTTGAGAGGACTACAGACCCCTTTAAGGAAGTATATTGCTCCTGCAGAACTCAGGAGACACTCCAAATACTGTGAGTGCCCAAACTGTGGAAGTAGGAAACATTCTCCCCGAACATACACCTCCACTGAGGAAACTGAAGGCCTAGATTACTGAAGAAGATTTTGAATTTACCCAGAGCTGAGTCAATTTAGAGAGCTGAGCAGAATACAGGGTAGAGGAAGCGGTGGGAAAAGGCTTAGGATCTCGTTGGGTCCCCTATCAAGCTGTTTTTGCCTGGCCATACAAGGGTTCTTCAGGAGGATGGCCAGAGGCACTGGGAAAAGGCCACAGGGAAAAAGAAATCTCCAGCTGAACTTTATAACAATTTGAACTGATTAAGAAGCCTACTGGTCAGAACTCAGGGAAAGACATGAATCTGGTATGCAGACTTCGCAGGCAGGGAAAGAATGAAAGCCATATTTGCTTTTGCTGCTGGGAGGTGGGTAGTTTGGCAAGCAAGTTCTCAGCCCTGCTTGCCCACTGCCTGGAAACAGACTCCATGCTGTTGTCAGGGGCACGTTGGGAGCGAGACTGGCCCTTTGATTGCATGAGAACTGGGTAAGGCTTGTGACTGCCAACTCTCCACCACTTCCCTGATCACCTAAATGACACAGTAGAGGTAGTCATAATCCTCCTAGTTACCCAACTCCATTGACCTGGGAATCTCATCCCTATCCTCCACAGCAGCTGCAGTAAGACCTACCCAATAAGAGTCAGCTCAGAAACACCTAGTCCTACCGCCACCCAGTGGGTCTTCCCTACCCACCCTGGTACCTGAAGACAAAGTGTATATACTCTTGGGAGTTCTAGGGCCCTGCCCACTGCTTGTTCCTCCACATACTAATTATGCTGTCTGGAAAGCACCACCTCCTGACAGTAGGTAACCAGCACAAAAATAGTGCATTAAACCACCAAAGCTAAGAACCCTCACAGAGTCCATTTCACCCACCTTCCACCTTCATCAGAACAAGTGTTGGTATCTATGACTGAGAGACCCACAGACAGTTCACATTACAGGACTCTGTGTAGACAACTCCAGTATCACCTCTGAGCCTGGTAGACTTGCTGAGTGGCTAGATCCAGAAGAGAGATAACAAATTATAGCTTGGCTCTCAGGAAGCCACATCCATAGGAAAAGGGGTATAGCACTATATCAAGGGAACACCCCATGGGACAAAAGAATCTGAAGAGCAGGCTTCAGCCTTAGACCTTCCCTCTGACAGAGCTTACCCAAATGAGAAGAAACCAGAAAACCAGCTCTGGTAATATGACAAAACAGCGTTCTTTAACACCCCCAATAAATCACACTAGCTCATCAGCAATGGATACAAACCTAGAAGAAATCCCTGATTTACCTGAAAAAGAATTCAAGAAGTTAGTTATTAAGCTAATCAGGGAGGCACCAGAGACAGGCAAAGCCCAATGTAAGGAAATTCAAAAAATGATACAAGAAGTGAGGGGATAAATATTCAAGGAAATAAATCGCATAAATAAAAAGCATTCAACACTTCAGGAAACATTGGACACACTTATAGAAATGCAAAATGCTCTGAAAAGTCTCAGCAATAGAATTAAACAAGTAGAATAACAAAATTCAGAGCCAGAAGACAAGATCTTTGAATTAAACCAATCTAACAAAGACAAAGAAAAAAGAATAAGAAAATTTGAACAAAGCCTCCAAGAAGTCTGGAATTATGTTAAATGTCCAAATCTAAGAATAAATGGTGTTCCTGAGGAAGAAAAGAAATCTAAAAGTCTGGAAATATATTAGGGGGATTAATCAAGGAAAACTTCCCCAGCCTTGCTAGAGAACCTAAACATCCAAATAGAATAAGCTCACAGAACACCTGGAAAATTCATCACAAAAAGATGATCACATAGGCACATAGTCATCAGGTTATCTTAAGTTAAGATGAAAGAATCTTAAGAGCTGTGAGACAGAAGTACCAGTTAATCTGTAACGGAAAAGCTATTAGGTTAACAGCAGATTTCTCAGCAGAAACCCTACAAGCTAGAAGGCATAGGGGATTTATCTTCAGCCACCTCAAACAAAACAATAATCAGCCAAGAATTTTGTGTCCAGTGAAACTAAGCTTCATATATGAAGGGAAGATACAGTCTTCTTCATACAAGCAAATGCTAAAAGAATTCACCATTACCAAGCCACTACAAAGAGCTCTAAATATTGAAACAAATCTGGAAACACATCAAAACAGAACCTCTTTAAAGCAAAAATTTCACAGGACCTATAAAATAAAAATACAATTTAAAAAAACTAAAACAAAAAACAAAAAGCCAAAGGTATACAGGCAACAAATAGCATGATTAATGGAACGGTACCTCACATTTCAATATGAACATTGAATGTAAATGGCCTAAATGCTCCCCTTAAAAGATACAAAATTGCTGAATGAATACAAATTCACAAACTATCTGCTGTCTTCAAGAGACTCATCTAACACATAAAGACTCACACAAACTGAAGGTAAAGAGGTAGAGAAAGACATTTCATGCAAATGGACACCAAAAATGAGCAGGAGTAACTATTCTGATATAATCAGAGAAAGCAAACTTTAAAGCAACAGCAGTTAAAAAAGACAAAGAGGGACATTATATAATAATAAAAGGCCTTCTCCAACAGGAAACTATCACAATCCTAAACATATGCACCTAACACTGGAATTTCTAAATTTATAAAACAATCACTACTATACCTAAGAAACGAGATAGACAGCAACACAATAGTAGTGGGGGACTTCAATACTCCACTGACAGCACTAGACAGGTTATCAAAACAGAAAGTCAGAAAAAAAATGGATTTAAACTATGTCCTGGAACAAATGGACTTAACAGATATATACAGAATATTCCATCAAACAACTGTAGAATATACATTCTATTCAACAGTAATGGAACTTTCTCCAAGCTAGATTATATGTTAGGCCACAAAATAACCCTTAAAATTTAAGATAATTGAAATTATATTAAGCAGTCTCAGACCACAGTGGAATAAAACTGGAACTCAACGCCAAAAGGAGTCTTCAAAGACATGCAAATACACGGAAATCAAATAACCTGCCCCTGATGAGCACTGGGTTAAAAATGAAATCAAGATGGAAATTTAAAAAAATTTTGAACTGAACGACACAGTTTCACAACCTATCACAATCTCTGGAACACAGCAAAGGTGGTGCTAAGAGGAAAGTTCATAGCCCCAAGCACCTACATCAAAAAGTCAGAGAGCACAGACAATCTAAGGTCCCACCTCTAAGGAACTGCGGAAACAAGAACACACCACAACCAACCCCAGCAGAAGAAAGGAAATAACCAAGATGGGAACAGAACTAAATGAAATGGAAACAAACAACAACAAAAAATACAAAAGATAAATGAAACAAAAAGCTGGTTCTTTAAAAAGATAAATACTATTGATGGACCATTAGCTAGATTAACAAGAAGAGAGAAAAATTCAAATAAACTGAATAAGAAATGAAGCGAGAAACACTACAATCAACACCATATAAATACAAAAGATTATTCAAGGACACTATGAACACCTTTACATGCATAATCTAGAAAACCTAGAAGAGATGAGTAAATTCCTGGAGAGATACAACCCTCTTAGCTTAAGTCAGGAAGAATTTGATACCTTGATGAGACCAAAAACCACCAGTGAGATTGAAATGATAATTTAAAAATTACCAACAAAAAAAAGTCCAGGACCAGAAGGATTCACAGAAGAATTTTAGCAGACATTCAAAGAAGAATTGGTACCAATCCTATTGACACTATTCCATAATATAGAGAAAGAAGGAACCCTCCCTATATCATTCTATGATGCCAATATCACCTTAATACCAAAACCAGGAAAGGATGTAACCAAAAAAGAAAACTATAAGCCAATATCCCTGCTGAACATAGATGCTAAAATCCTTAACAAAATACTAGCCAACTAAATCCAACAACATGTCAAAAAGATAATCCACCATGATCAAGTGGGTTTAATACCAAGGATGCAGGGATGGTTTAATATATGCAAGTCAATGAATGTGATACACCACATACACAGAATTAAAAACAAAATTTACATGGTCATCTCAATAGAAGCAGAAAAAGCATTCTATGAAAATTCAGCATCCCTTTATGATTAAAACTCAGAAAATTTGGCATACAAATTTTATTTTATTAATATATCTCAATAAAATAAAAGCCATCTGGGAGAAACTCACAGCTAACATAATACTGAATGAGGAAACATTGAAAGCATTCCCTCTGAGAACTGGAACAAGACAAGAAGTCCCACTCTCACCATTCAACATAGTATTGGAAGTCCTAGTCAGAGCAATCAAAGGAGAGGAAGAAAGGACATCCAAATTGGTAAAGAGTAAGCCAAACTATCACTGTTTGCTGATGATATAATTGTTCACCTAGAAAACTCCAAAGACTCCTGCAGAAAGCTCATACAAATGATAAAAGAATTCAGCAAAGTTTCCAGATAAAAACTTAAGGCACACAATTTAGTAGCACTTGTATACACCAACAACAATCAAGTTGAGAATCAAATCAAGAACTCAACCACTTTTACAATAGCTGCAAAAAACAAAACAAAACCTAGAAATATACTAACCAAGGAAGTAAAAGACCTCTACAAGGAAAACTACAAAACACTGATGAAAGAAATCATAGATGACACAAACGGAAACACATCCCATGTCCATGGATGGGTAGCATCAATGTTGTGAAAACGACTACATGGCCAAAAGCAATCTACAAATTCAATGCAATTTTCATAAAAATACCACCATCATTCTGAATAGAATTAGAATAAAGGAATCCTAAAATTCATATGGAAGCAAAAAAGAGCCAATATAGCCAAAGCAAGACTAAGAAAAACAAACAAAAAACAAATCTGGAGGCACCTGATTTCAAAATACACTATACGGCCATAGTTACCAAAACAGCGTGGTACTAGTATAAACATAGGCACATAGACCAATGGAACAGCATAGAGAACCCAGAAATAAAGCCAAATACTTACAGACAACTGATCTTCGAAAAAACAAACAAAAACATAAAGTGGGGAAAGGACATCCTGTTTAAAGGGACAACTAGTGCTGGGATAATTGGCTAGCCATGTATAGGAGAATGAAACTGGATCCTCGTGTCTCATCGTACACAAAAATCAATTCAAGATGGATTAAGGACTTAAATCTAAGATCTGAAACTTTAAAATTCTAAAAGATAACATTGGAAAACAACCTTCTAGACATTGGCTTAGGCAAAAAGAACCTAAAAGCAAATGCAATAAAAACAACGACAAATTGCTGGGACTTAATTAAACTAAACAGGTTTTGCACAGCAAAAGGAACAGTCACCATAGTAAACAGACAACCAACAGAGTGGGAGAAAAACCTCATAATCTATACATCTGACAAAGGATTAATACCCAGTGTCTACAATGGACTCAAACAAATAAACAAGAATAAACAACAAACAATCACATCAAAAAGTAGGCTAAGGACATGAATAGACAATTCTCAAAAGAAGATATACAAATGGCCAACAACCATATGAAAAAGAGGCCCATCATTACTAATTATCAGCAAAATGCAAATCAAAATCACAATGTGATAATACCTAACTCCTGCAAGAATGGCCATAATCAAAAAATCAAAAAATAGTAGATGATGCTCTTGATGCCGTGAACAGGGAACACTTCTACACCACTGGTGGGACTGTAAACTGATACAACCATTATGGGAAACAGTGTAGAGATTCCTTAAAAGTAAGTTTTAGTTTCTCAAAACTAAAAGAACTATAATTTGATCTAGCAATCCCACTACTGGGTATCTACCCAGAGGAAAAGAAGTTATTATACAAAAAAGATACTTGCACATGCATGTTTATAGCAGCAGAATTAGCAATTGCAAAAAATGGAACCAACCCAAATGCCCATCAACCGAGTGGATAAATAAATTGTGATATATATATATATATATCACAATTTATTTATCCACTCGGTATATATATATATATATATAGAGGAATGAATTGATGGCAGTCAATGTGACCTGGATGAAATTGGAGACCACTCTTCTAACTGAAGTAACTTAGGAAACCAAGCATAGTATGTTCTCACTCATAAGTGGTAGATAAGCTATAAGGCTGCAAAGGCATAAGAATTACACAGTGGACTTTGGGGGACACGAGGAAAGGATGGGAAGCGGGTGAGGGATAAAAGACTACAAATAGGATACAGTGTATACTGCTCAGGTGATGGGTGCACCAAAATCTCACAAATCACCACTAAAGAACTTACTCATGAAACTAAACATCACCAATTCCCTAGTAACCTATGAAAACAAAACAAAAGAAAAAAGTTTTAAAGCCTGATAAATCTGAAGGAAAAAGTAGAGAAATTCAAGTCAGTTGGATTTTTAAAAATTTATTCATTTTACTTTGGGTGCATACCATATCTGGCATTTCTCCCCATGTTATCCCTCCCCACCCTCCCCTCCCTCCCCACCTCCTGCTCTCTCCCCTACCCCTCTCAACTGCTCCCAGTGTGTGATGTTCCTCTCCCTGAGTCCATATGTTCTCGTTGTTCAACACCCACCTATGAGTGAGAACATATGGTGTTTGGCTTTCTGTTCTTGTGTCAGTTTGCTGTGAATGATGGTTTCCAGATTCATCCAAGTCCCGACAAAGGACACAAACTCATCCTTTTTTATGGCTGCGTAGTATTCCATGGTGTATATGTACCACATTTTCTTTGTCCAGTCTATCATTGATGGGCATTTGGGTTGGTTTCAGGTCTGCACACAGGGCTGCAATGAACATACATGTGCATGTATCTTTATAGTAGAACAATTTATATTTCTTTGGATATATATCCAGTAATGGGATTGCTGGGTCAAATGGAATTTCTATTTCTAGATCCTTGAGAAATCACCACACTGCTTTCCACAATGGTTGAACTAATTCAATTGGATATTTTAACATCTTTTCTATCATCAGTTGATAGTACCCACTCCCCGCAAAAATGTAATCCAGCAGGCTACAGAAATGAACAATACTATTAATCAATCAGCTCTAAGTGACATGTACAGAACACTATACTCAACAGCAGAATATACATTTTTATAAGTGCACATGGAATATTGACCAAGATAGATCACACCTAGGATTTTAAAATAAATTTTGATACAACTCTAAAGAATAAATCTTTAAGAATATGTAATCTGACCACAATGGAGTTAAACTAAAAATAAAAAAAAAAACTAGAAAAAAAATAATTATGCCATATTTCCCTGTTTCAATTTCACTTAAGTAATTTTAGAAAAATAAGTAAATAAACCAAGCATAATAAGAGACCCACCAGAATGACTAAAATCTTGAAAAATGACAACAAATGTTTCATGGATCTAAAGCAACTGTAACTATCATACATTTTTGATGGGATTGTAAAGTATTGCAATATATTTAGAAAAAGTTCTGGTGGTTTCTTAGAAGATTATACTTATATCGACCCTGTGAGGTAGCAATTCCATTGTTAGTTTTTTTACCCAAGACACATGAAACCACATGTCCAAAGTGATTTGAAGCTTGTGGTGCGCACCTGTAGCTTGATGAGGCAGGAAGATTCCTTGAAACCAGAAGTCTGAGTTCAGCCTGGTAAGCATAGTGAGCCTCTCTCTTAAAAAATATTGGAAAAATAATATTCTTGGTGGCTTTATTTATAATAGTCTTAAAGTAGATAAAGGTTAATTTTCATGGAAGAAGGTTAGATTTTTAAAAGCTTTGATATATTTATACAATAGTATACATCTCAGAGATATAAAGGAACAACTACTCATAATGTGCAATAATGTGGGAAAATCTCAAAAACATCATCCTGGGTGAAACAAACCATACACCAAAGAATATATATAGTTTCTTTCCACTCATATAACATATAAAACAGGTAAAACTCACCTATAATGAAAAAATATAAAAAACAGCAGTGATTGCCTTTTGGGAATTGACAGTAGGCATCTCCTAGGAAGGGACAGAAGGAAACTCTCTGGGGATAATGGTAATGCTATATCTTGAAATTAGCTTGCATTATACAGGTGTATGCATTTGTCAACATTTGGATAATGGCATATTTGGGATTTGTGCATTTCACTGTATAGACATTTTACTCCTAAAAATGAAGATGAATTAAAAGAGTGATGGATAGGTTAATAGATGTGTGATAAACAAATACAGCAAAATAAAAAATGTACTTAATTTATGGCTGTAACTGTATTGGTCCAGTTTTTTACCACTATAAAGAAATACCTGAGACAGAGTAATTTATAAAGAAAAAGAGGTCTAATAGACTCACAGATCCACATGGATGTCTTACAATTATGGAAGAAGGGGAAGAAGGAGCAAAGGCATGTCTGACATGGCACCAGGCAAAGGAGCGTGTACAGGGGAATTGACCTTTATGAAATCATCAGGTCACGTGAGACTGGGTCCCATCTATGACATATGGGGATTATGGGAGTTAAAATTAAAGATGAAATTTGGGCATGGACATAGCCAAATCACATTAATTATATGTTATTGAAGAAAATGACAAAAATGTTTTTTTAACATGAATTTAAGTAGAATTATTAAAAATTCTATCTTTTGTGATTTAGGTATCATTTTTCAAATTAAAATTAAAGCCCAATAATTTAATTTTATATTCTTTATTGAAAGTATAGGCCTGTGTGCTTGAAATAAGGATTTTGAACCACTAACTTCATTTTATTCACATATATATTTAAGAGATGAGAGTCTCACTATGTTATCCGAATGGACTCATACTCCTGGGCTCAGGTGATCCTCTTGCCTCAGCCTCCTGAGTATCTGGGATTACAGGCATGCAGCACATCACCTGGCTTGAAAAATTAGGTCTAAACCAGCAATAAATAAATACATACATAAACAAATTAGAAGAAAATTCTGATATTTCTAAAGGTTTTGATGAGATTCAACCTCATAAAGAAAAGTTGAGAACAAAAGATACCATAACAGCATTACACCAATCATGGCAAGATAATTTTCTTTGTATTAATTGCACCAGTTAAAAAAGAAAGTAAAAAAGGCTTTAACTGCTTATTTAAAACTGAAAATGAGCCCACATTTTCATGTCTCTTGCACGTGAGAACATCCCATTCCTCAATTGTACAAACTCATTTAACTTCTGACTCTGGCACAGTTCTAGCTACAAACATCTTGAAATTTTGAATAACACAATTTAAAATTATCCTGTGGACAAACTTAGGCTTACAAAAGAAAGAAAATCCACAGGTGCTAGAAATAGAGATTTAACAACACCCAAGCAGCAAGAGGGGAGTATGAAAAAATTTACCATTTTAATCTAGCAGTTTAGGTATTAACAGTGACCCAGTCATAAGAGACAAATGTTACTGTAAATAGGAATTAAGCTTCCTGCTTAAAGCTATGTCACATGATGAGTTATTTTATTGGCTGCTTTGGAAACCTATATGTAAATTGTGTGAGTCTCTGAGTGATCGCAGGCATCTTATCTTTCTCATTTGATTCTTGCTTTCCTTATTTACAAAGTGGAAATTATAGCTACCAACTGTTGAGTAGTTTTTACCAAAAGAAGAATCTTTTATATTGGAGAATGGAAATACACCAGGTTTAATGGGCAGACATAGAATGACAAATCAGTTATATATATATATATATGTGTGTGTGTGTGTGTGTGTGTGTGTGTATATTTATACACACACATATATATATATATATAAATATACACACACACACATATATATTACTGATTTGTCATTCTATGTATAAAATTTGTCATTCTATATATAAAATATATACTTAAATATATATATTTTAAATGTGTGCATATATATATTTAACTATATACATTGTAGTTAAGCTTACACCTTATATATAAATAATATTAAATCCATACTTTATATGTATTTGAGCACATGCATATTTCAGCCTATTTCCGTGCTTAAATGACATCATTATTTTAGTTGTTGGATAAAGTACTTTACATATACATGCCATACTTAAAATAATCAATCCCTTTTAATGTCTGTTCCCAAAATTACATTATTAGCAAAATTGTAGCAATGCATTTTTTTTTACCTCTCTTTCAAGAACTTATGTGGACATTGTGTTATGCTGAAGTAGTAGACCAATAAATCAATGGATTAGAAAAGAAATTTTTGAAAGATACCTTTAGATACATAGTAAATCATTACATGAGGGAAGTTGCATACACTTTAATGGGGAAATGATTAATGAATAATTTTTGCTGGATTAAATAATGGTACATATGGAATAAATTAAATTGGGTCGTACTTTTCAAACTTAGGAATATACCTAACCAAGGATGTGAAAAATCTCTACAAGGAAAACTACAAATCACTGCTGAAAGAAATCATACATGACACAAACAGATGGAAACACATCCCTTGCTCATGGATGGTTAGAATCAGTGTTGTGAAATAACAATACCGCCAAAAGCAATCTACAAATTCAACGCAATTTTCATCAGTATACCACCATCTTTCTTTACATAATTAGAAAAAAGAATTGGAAGCAAAAAAGAGCCAACATAGCCAATGCAAGGCTAAGCAAAAAGAACAAAGATGGAGGCATCACATTACTCAATTTTAAACTACATTATAAGGCTATAGTCACCAAAACAGCATGGTACTCATAAAAATAGGCACATTGACCAATGCATCAGAATAGAGAACCCAGAAATAAAGCAAAATACTTACAGACAACTGATCTTCAACAAAGCAAACAAAAGCATAAAATGGGGAAAGGACACCCTATTCAACGAATAGTACTGACATAATTGGCAAGCCACATGTAGAAGAACTGGATCCTCAGCTCTTGCCTTACACAAAAATCAACACAAGGTGGATCAAAAACTTAAATCTGAGACCTGAAACTTTAAAATTCTAGAAGATAAAGCTGGAAAACCCCTTCCAGACATTGTTTTAGGTGAAGATTTTATGACCAAGAACCCAAGAGTAAACATGACTAAAATAAAGGTTTTAAATGCTCAACATCACTAATGATGAGGGAAGTGTAAATCAAAACAACAATGTGATACCACTTCATTCCTGAAAAGATGGTCATAATAAAAAAATCCAAAAATAATTTATGCTGTTGTGGATACTGTGATATGGGTACACTTTTACACTGTCCATGGGAATGTAAACTAGTACAGGCATTATGGAAAACAGTATGGAGATTCCTTAAGGAGCTAAAATTATAGATCTATCATTTGACCTGCAATCCCACTACTAAGAATCTACCCAGAGGAAAATAAGTCATTATATAAAAGAGATACTTGCATGGACATGTTTATAGCAGCAAAAATTTGGAATTGGAAAAATATGGAACCAGTCCAAATACCCATCAATCAACAAACAGATAAAGAAAATGTGATGTATATATATATATGGTAATTCTACTCAGCCATAACAAGAAATGAAATAATGGCATTTGCAGCAACCTGGATGGAATTGGAGACTATTATTGTTTAAGTGCAGTAAGTCAGGAATGGAAACCCAAACATCGTATGTTCTCATTCATATGTGGGAGCTAAACTATGAGAACACAAAGACATAAGAATGACACATTGGACTTTGGGGACTCAGGGGAAAGGATGAGGTGTGGCGTGGGATGAAAGACTACATATTGGGTACAGTGTGTCCTGCTCGGGTGATGGGTGCATCAAAATCTCAGAAATCACCGTTAAAGAACTTATACAAATAATTAAACACCACCTGTTCCCCAAACCTATTGAAATAAAAAAAATAACTTGTATGAATGCAAAAATATATATGCAAATTAATTATATCCTGAAAATTACCTTAATATTAAAACAATGAAAACTACAAAAGTGTTACAATAAAACATAGAGTTTTGTGTGACGAAGACTTTCTGAAGGAAAAGCATATAAGTTCAACTACAATGATTTAAAAAATTCTGTATGCCACAGAAATCATAAAGTTTAAAAATAGTTGGGTAGACTAAAAGAAGATATTTAAACATCTATTCATCTCCAATACAAGTAAAATATGAAAAACATAAAACAAGCACCTATACATGAATAGGAAAAAAAGAAGAAGAAGAAGAAGAAACAATCAAGGGTATGGGCAATCAATTTAAAGAAATAATCTGAATGATCACAAACATAAGAAAGGATTTTGCATCTCATAAATTTATAAAAATGCAATTTAAAACAAAGCAGCACAATTCAAATCCTATATTAAAAAGTTTTAAATAATATGCATCAGCAGGACTATGAGAAACATTCGCTTATATTTTTTCTGGTGGGAGTCTAAGCTGATGTAACTACTTTGAAATGTCCATAGATAGAAAAACTAAGAGTAGGATGAACACGACCACTCAGCATTTCTTTCAAACTATGTGGACTGTGGGTTCTCCTTTGATTTGAGTTGAAAACATGCACATAAATTTAGAGGACTACAGAATCCCTGAAATCTATCCATGCATATTCTAGAGTGTCCATTAGCTTCTGCACCAGCGATCCTTTGTAATAATTATGTTGTTTTCAAACTAACATCATACAGTGCATATCTAATGACTAGTGGAGCATTCACAGGAGCTGAGAACAACTTAGACATCTCAAAACTACCTGTAGAGCAAGGAATGGACTTTTTTCTGTTACAAATTTCTCCCTTGGTGGAATTCAGGCTCACAAGCAAATCACTGACAATATCAATAGTTTTGATATTGACTTGACTAAGTAAATTTATAGATTGAAAGCTATCTAAAATTTCAATTAAGAAAATAAAATCTAATTCCAGGAAATTTCATATTGTGTGTAAATATATTTATAAATAATATACATATATAATTATATATAATTATTAATTATATATTTTGATAATATATAATATATTATAATAATATAAAAATATTATTTATTGTATTGTAACAATATATAATTGTAATATGTAATATTGTTAATTATTATATAAGATATAGTACATGTTATAACAAAATTATGAATAATATATACATAATAATGTAGTATATATTTTATATTAATTATTAATAATAATTATGTATTATATATGTATTATGTATAATATAATACATATATAATACATATGCAAAACACAATATACAATTACCTGGAATTAGGTTTTATTTCCTTAATTGACATTTGAGATATATATACATGTAAATTGCATGGAATAAATTATTAAGCTAACCAGAATAACATACAAAAAGCATGTGCTACATTAGGCATGTGCAATACCAAACCCCCATCCTTGACTCCCCATCCTTTCCCAGTCTCTCAGGTCACTTTATTAATTCAAGTGCATTTCAAGGAATCATTTTTAACTTGCTAAAATTGGCAGATAAGCTATGCAGTGGATTAAATGATGGCCCTATAAAACTAATGCAAAGTGAAAACAAGTGGAACCAATTTAACTTCAGAGGGGTAAAATCTCCCAGAAGCTCAGGTTAACAGGATAGGAAATCTGTCCCTTAGATGCTGATTAACTTTGCTTCATGCTCTAATAACTAATGCCATGCAACTCCAATCAACTAGCCCTGACAAATTTGACTACAATGCAAACTATCAGTCATGGCCAGAGAAGTTTCTATCCTAGAAATTGTGTGTACATTAGCAAGACATTTTGGCAAGGGAACAATTTATTTTTTATTTATTTTTTATTTTTGAGATGGAGTCTTGCTCTGCTGACCAGGCTGGAGTGCAGTGGCGCAATCTCGATTCACTCCAGCCTCGGCTTCCCAGGTTCAACCAATTCTCCTGCCACAGCCTCTGGAGTAGCTGGGACTACAGGCACGCACCGCCATGTCCAGCTAGGTATTGTATTTTTAATAGAGACGGGGTTTCACCATGTTGACCAGGCTGGTCTCAAAATCCTGACCTTGTGATCTGCCCAACTCGGCCTCCCAAAGGGCTGGGATGACAGGCATTAGCCACTGCGCCCAGCCTAAAGACATGATATTAAAGGTGTCTTTCCTTCACCTATGTACTGAATCCCATCACATTCAGTGTTCTTAAGGGTCTGGGTCATTTAATTCAATTTATTTTCTTTTTCTTAGCCTTTTCTTCTCTATTGACCTCTCTCAACAGTATTAAAACCAATACAAGTTTCTTCCGTCTTTAAAATATAAAAATTTTCCTTCACCTCTTTTGGACACCCTGAAGCTATTCTCTTATCTCTCTCCTTCCCTTTACAACCAAGTGTCTTAAAGAGGTTGCCTGCAAAAAAATGGCTGTCTCCATTTGCCACCCTCTGTTTGTGTTTCAGACAACTATAGTCTGGCTTCTGCCACCTCTGCTAGGCTGATATTGTAGATAAAATCACCATTGACTTCTTTGTTACTTCATTGAATGGAAACGTCTCAGCTCTAGTTTTAGTTAATCTCTATTCAGAATTTGATGTGTTCATCAACCTTTCCTTATATTGTACTCTATTCTGGAGGGGGAAGGAGCATGTCACAACACAGCCTTCTTATTGTGTCTTTCTGAGCCTCCTTACTAGAATTTTCTTTTGTTTTCCTCATGGCTACAACTTCTTTTTATTATAAACACTTTTTCTCAGTGACCTCTATTCATTCCCTGATCTTAAGGTGCTGTTTTTTATTCTAATAATTTAAGCTATATTTCCAATGTAAGTTTTTCTCCTTATCTCCAGTCCACATATCTATGTATCTATGGAATTATAGCCTGATGGTAACACTGTACTACTATTAAATGTAAGAGTCATAATAATTGAGAACTCACTGTGGATAAGTCTCTCTGATAAACCCATTTGATGAATTATCAGCCTTAAAAGGTAGGTTCAAATATTAACTCCCTTTAAAGGTAGGTAAACTGAAGATTAGATATTTAATAAATTACTCAGTACATACTATTAGAATTTAGATGTGTCTTACAATCCTATGCTATTAGCCACTTTTCATTCTGCTTGTAGTGATTAATATGCAATGGCTTCTCCACAAAATCTCAAATCCAACATATCCTAAATTGAAATTTTCCATTTGATTTACTATTGCAATCATTTGTAATTGTTCATCAGTTTATATACTCAAGAAATTGGACATTTTCTCTCACAGATCATATATAATAAAGCATAAGTTTTGTGGCTTATCCTCTCTTAATACCTGAAATATACATCCCTATCTCTCTATCTCACTGTTCAAAACACCATTAACCTGCCCAATAATCACTGCAGCAGCTTCCTAACTGGTGTCCCTGTTTCAGTTCATGACCCTTCCAATCCATTTTTCACAATGCAGTCTGAGTGATTTTCTAAAGTCAAATCTGATCATGTCACTTTCTTGCTTACTTAAAGCCTGTCAATGTCATTCCACTGCCTTCAGGATAAGATCCAAACTCCTTAGTAGGGCAAGCAAGGTCATTCATGACCCAGCATTTGTCTAAATCTGTGGTTTCTTCTATCCAAACTACTCACTTCATTCTAAGTTCCAACCATTGGTTACTATTTGTAGATCCCCAAGCAGGCTGCACTTTATTTCACCTTTAAGATTTACAAAAAGATTCCCTTCTACTGCCTAACAATGTGACCTTCTCTCATTTGGTAGGCTAACTGCACATCATCCTTCATGATTCAGCTTAGATGTTAACTTACTCTTGTAAGCCTTCTCTCTCTCCCCAAGGTCCCCCTATGATCTCCCAGAGGATATAATTATTACCCTGATCACAGAATTCATCATACTGCATCTTTTTTTTGCATCTTAATTATCCACTTTTTTTTTTTTTTTTTTTTGCCTGACTGTCACTGAATTTTATGTCCCTTCAAGGGTAGGCACCATGACTTTCTCTTAGCTTATTTTTCCCTAGAAGCAGGGTCTGAGAGAAAAATTCAAGTGCAATAATTTTGAAGGTGATCTTTCTTACTGATGACAGAGGAAAAAGAGAGACAAGGGAGGGAAAGTAATCAATAAACAGCTCATCAAGGACATTGCCACTCTGGGTTAGTGAAGCTTAACATGCTTAGGCTCTCTGGGAGACAGTGTAAAATATGTGCCTCGGGGTTACTCCAGCCTAGGAAAGAGTTACCATATTCACACACTCACAGCAGAGTAGCTGTGACTAATTGGAGGAGGGCTAGTATGAGCAACTAGCCTGGCTGCAATGAAAGTTACAGTTTTATCACTGAAAGTGCTGCATCCCGGATAACCCCTCAGTCCCAGGCAAACCAGAGCAATCACCTAGTACCAACTCCCATCGGTTATGGTTAAAGGCAGCTAAGGGGAAGACAGGTGATTGGAGGAGTGAAGGATTGTTATGAATTCCCTGACACTTTTAGCCTGTTGTGTAGACAACAGGATAAACTCCAACAACCCAAAAGCCCCCAAGCAAAAAAAAAAAAAAAAAAGCAACAGCTGACAGTTGAAGGCTGGCTCTTGTACGTCAGACACAGATGGTGGATATGGGCCTCAACAGCATTGACTATTGCACAGGCTTATTTCCTTTTCTAGTCTTCACGCATCAGAATATCTCCTTCATAATAGATGTTCTAAACTATTCATTAGATACGTGTTTTTAAAAAGAAGAAGTTTCTGACTCGTTCTTGTTCTAGTGTATCCAGAAGCATCATTTTTTATCACTTAGTAAGTATTTCCTAGCTATTTTTGTAATGGATAAATGAATAGTAGCATAACAGTCTCACTGAGTGAAGTAGTGTCCTCTATTTTCTCATGCATGAGCGCCGTGGGCAAGCACACTATTTAATCATTCTTAATGAGTCCACATTAGGAGAGAGGAATGTTGCAACTTTCCTTCATCAGCCTCACAGCGGAGTAGCTGTGACTAATTGGAGGAGGGCCACCATGACCCAGTTTTGGAACCCCGGCACTTCTGCAACATTTAAAAATCTCACTGTGGGATGGTGGAACACACATTGAGCATTGCCACCTGACCTCCACTAACAATGGAAATTAGAGACAACTCCAGTCTCTAGAGCTATTCCTCTGTTGCTTCTCATGAGCACTTTCTGTATTTTTCAAAAAGAAAAGGAACTAAAAGTGGAGGTGTGGGTGTGGGAGGGGCTGAGCCTTCAAATAGCTCCCTGAAATGCCATCTGAAACAGGAAGGAAGGGTTTGGAGGAAAGGACAAAGGGAATGTGTTTGAACAACAACGGAAAGCGAATGCACTCAACTTCTGGTTTTAAGAACATTTGACATTTTTTAAAAAACTTTATTTTTTGTTGAATTGTATATGTAGCACTGTGGTCTACTTTGCTGGTAGTGACTTTTTTGGGGTAGAATTTATGATTTGCTCAGAAAAATCTTTCCCACACTGACCACATATATGTAAAAAAATCCAGACTTTTATCAGAGCAATTTTATAATTTAAGAACATATTCCTTTTCTGCTTATAAAATTAATTTATGTACACAACTGAAGATTTTAGAAAACCCAGAGGGGTATTTTAAAAATAAAAATCGCTAATAATCTCTAATGTTCCAAACAGCATAAATATTATTAGTATTTTTTCTTCTCTCTTTCTGTCTGGCTGTCTATCATCTCTCTATTTAATCTATCCACCAAAATTGGAAATTTAGTTTTCTAAGTGAAAATATGTTATGCTGTCTACTTAAAATTTACTTTGGGGGACCCACAGTTAGGGTTCCAAAGAAGTTGCAGATAATGATTTGTTTTGAACATGTGTGATATTTTTAATATTTCATTCTCAGCTAGATAGTAAAGACTTGATGTTTTTCCTTGGAAAATTGTATTTGGGAGTTTGCCTTCAAAGCAGCTAAGATCTAGGCACGGTTTAGCACGCCATGTGACTCTGGTTAGGAAAGAGGCTTACAATATTGAGATGCTAATTCATAAACAGCAATTTCAGGTCCTCTGTCACAAATATAACCCATTTTTATGTGCCTAATTCTTCATTGGCCAATGTATATAACACAGATGAGTGTAAATAGTGTGAAGGATTTTCTCATTTGGTGAGGGTTAATAATTCTCCATGGATATACATATAGGCATAATTTTCACAACATTTGAGTTATTCTGTTCATACAACTTGCAGGATATTTTCCAACTACTGAAATAACAATGCAATTTATTTGACTTCTAGTTATATAGTTAAAACTTCTGGTCAACACGCATTTTGTAAAGTGAAAAAGCATAAATCTAAATGAACATAACAATGGTCTACTGATACTCTAGAAACTGTGTTCATTATCTTGACTCTCTTTCAAAGTCAGTATCAGTACCTGGAAGATTGATAAAACATTTCATGTATAGCTTATGGAATATAAGATATAAAAGTTAAACTTGGAGTTAATATAGTTCAAGCCCCTCGTGAGAAAACTCTGGACATGCTCTCTTTATCCTGAGATCACAGTGCTTTTTCTTGCAAAACTAGGACTTAAAGTAAAATTGATGTGATTTTCTTTAAGATCCCTTATATTATGCTTCATGGCTTCACATGAATTTATTATAGATGTATATGGTTTGTTGATAGATATAAACAAATACAGAATATGTATATATTCAAACACACACCTTTATACATTTGTTTTTCTTTTGAGACAGAGTCTTGTTCTATCACCCAAGCTGGAGTGTGGCAGCACAATCTCAACTCACTGCAACCTCTGCCTCCCAGGTTCAAGTGGTTCTCCTGCCTCAGCCTCCCCAGTAGCTGGGAATACAGACACCTGCCACCACACCCAGTTAATTTTTGTATTTTTTTTTTTTTACTAGACCCAGGATCTCATCATGTTGACTAGGCTGGTCTTGAACTCCTGACCTCAGGTGATTCACCCACCTCGGCCTCCCAAAGTGCTGGGATTACAGGAGTAAACCACCGTGCCTGACCACCTTTATGTATTTTTGAAGTTTCTACTGAACTAAATATATGTCTTGAAAAGGGTACTGATCAAATATCCACCTATGCAGAGCCCAGATCAAGAAAGAATTTAATGATGTTATCAGTTATTTGGTAAAGAGGCTGTGCTTCACTGGGAGTGCCTTCCTTGTCAGGGCCATTTGGGTTCTCCAAAGCCTGCAGACTAAAATGGCTGAGTCATGCAAACAACAGAGACGGTGGCCCATCCCTCCCCTTGGGGGCTGTGTCCCATCTCAGGTCTCAGGCTGGCTGGAATTTAAGATAGTGGGTCTCATCTTGTGTGGTGCCATAGGAATGGGGCCTGCAGACCAATCTTGCCCAGCCCTTGGACTTTCCGCCTTTCCTAGGAGTATGTACAGATGATGCAAGAGCTAGAAATTATTTAGGCAGATAGCAAGGGTAGAGTCCTCAGTAAGGTTTCTTTTAACAAAAAGCAGCTCCCAAATCATTTATTTTATAATAAGAAACAGCCTGAGAAAATCAAGCTGCAGGCATAGATATGTAAGCCAAAAGCTAGCATAGGTAAATGCCAGCAGCTGTACCAATAGAAAAGGGATACCTGGAAGCCAGATATATTCAACATGGAGGTTTCTCTCCCCTTTTCTTTGTTGCTATGTGTGCAATAAAAAAGCAGGCAACATGGCACCAGCCAGGTAGAGACCCCCTCTGCATAATAAAAGATTGGGGTGAGATAGACAGCTTCTTCAAATGGCATACCTGGTCTCACCAATTTCTTGTGCCTTATGTAAATCAAACAATGCCTCCTCAAGCTCATCTATAAAACCCTGTGCATTTCACCACCAAAAGACTCACTCGGGAACTTCTCTCTCCCTGAAGGAGAGACAGCTTTTCTCTATTCTCTTTCCTTCGCCTATGAAACTTCTGCTCTTAAATTCACTCCTTGTGTTTGTCCGCATCCTTCATTTCCTTGGAGTGAGGCCACAAACCTCTAATATTACCCCAGACAACACCGCTTCACAGACCTTCCACCTTGCCTGAGATGCAGTCACCTTTGTCGGAATCCTAGGGCCGGAGTATGGAAAGCTCCTGGGTCTCTGTGCATGCCTGAGCAGCTGCTCTGCTGAGACTCCACACAAGGCCCTGGTGGAGTGGCTCACGAGGTGATCTTCTGATGCAAGGGTTCCAAAGATCCATGGGAGAAGTGTGGTTTCCCAAGGTTGCACATTCATTCACCGCTTCCCTTGGCAGTAGGTAGGGGTTCACTTGGCTGCATGATGCTCCCAGGCAGGTCGTTACCCTACCCTGCTTTTCTTCATTCTCCATGGGTCAAGTTGTTTCCTTGATCAGTCCTAGTAAGAATACCTGGATATCTCAGTTGAAGGTGCTGTATTTACTCGCCCTTTTTATTCCCCTCCATGAGTGCTATGCACTTAGCTGCCTCTAATTGGTCATCTTTCCCCCTCCCCTGCCGCATCTTTCTTATCATATAATTTTGTCATTATTGCTATTAAAGCAGACATTGGTTGAGTACCAGTGATGAATAGCATGTTGTGATTAAACTTTGTCATAAACGACAGAACATTTGGAAAATTATAAATAGTATTTTCTACTAAATGTACAAATATAAATATAAGTGCTCAAAGGGTTAGTAATGATAATATGAAGGCTCGTGTAACTTTTGCAAATGAAAAATCATATCCCAATATGAAGAAATTATTACATTTGGGATTCTTGTTAAATTATTCCTAATAGTAATGAATTAATGGTCAAAGAAGTGTAAATTCTTATATCCTTTCCCCATTGTGTTATTTATTCCTCATTATCTCATCTTGCTCTTGGTCTGGGTCTTACTCTTACTCTCACTCCATAAAACCATCAAAATAACCTTTCAAGGATGTAGACATTAAACTGAATAACCAGAAAATCATTACCTCTTTATTTTTCTACCTTGGATTAAGTATTAAAAAATTATGCAAAAAACACAATAAGCTTTCGAAGTTGGGTTCAGTGTGGGCTTAAAGAAGTTCAGACAATTATAAATAATTGCTATCTTATTGTATGAGTTCATTTTGTGTTGCTATAAAGGAATGCCTGAGGCTAGGTAATATACGAAGAAAAGAAGTTTAATTGGCTCATGGTTCTGCAGGCTGTACAGGAAGCATGGCACTGACATCTGCTTGGCTTTTGGTGAGGCCTCAGGGAGCTTTTACTCATAGAAGAAGGTGAAGCAGGAGCAGCATGTCACATGATGAGAAAAGGAGCAAGATACAGAAGGAGGAGGTCTTAGAATCTTTAAAACAACCAGATATTCTATACTAACTGAGCAAGAACTCACTTATCATTAAGGTGATGGTGCTAAACCATTCATGAAACATCTGCCTTATAATCCAGTAATCTCCTACCAGGTCCCATCTCCAACATTGGGGATCACATTTCAACATGAGATTTGTAGAAAACAAACATCCAAACCATATCAATTATTAAAAAGGAAGTAATTTTAGTCTTGACCCTTGTTAGATTGAATTTACCTGACAAAATCTCATTTGAGGAAATTTGTTTCTTGTTTCCCCCCAAAAATTAATTGAGTCTCTTGGATGCCACTGATGGCTAATTGCTAAATACAAATCTCAGTAAATTGTCTTAAATTTCATGGTGACTTTCAGTAGATATTGTCTTTGATGGTAGTCTCACATTAACATCTAAGGATTAATTTTGATTATGTTCATCAAGTTAGTGGTACTCTTTGGAGGAAGGTTTGTGAAAGGGTGCTTTAGAATGTTGTGGTGACTACATATATATATATATATATATATATATATATACACACACACACACATACATATATATTCCTCTTTAAAAATAAAAAATAGAATGGGTATTTTAAACAAAAACTTCACAAATAATAGTTCAGTAGCATCAGTTTTACAGATTGTATTTTAAAAACTTCATCTCTCAAGTGGCTATTAAGGGTCAACCACTGCGCTAGGCAATAAAGATTCAGATGTATAAACTTGGGTCCTCACTTTGAGAAGCTATAGCTTTATAAGGAAGGTTTCATCAAGTATACACATTGCAAATGAATGGATATGCATAGTGCGTGTATATTAGTTTAGGATGTAAAATTATTGCTTATCATAGGTCAATACAAGTTTGAAAGCCCCAAGTTTCACGGTACCAGCAGGAATTTATTACTTTAATAATTGTTGCTAATTCTTCAGTGCCAAACTAGGGAGGTCAACTATTTAATATAAAACATCACTGAGAGCACTTTAAGATTTTGTATTGTTTAGTCCCTTGGTAAAAAATCACTATGCCTGAAAAACATTGTGTTTTCAAAGGAAATACATGTTGCCTGTGTAATTTCATATACATGCCAGAAAAGACATTTATAATGAAAAAAATACTGATTCAATACTCTAGTATTGTATCTACTAGCAATTTTCAAATATGAAAAACGTATTATCCTAAGGAAACCCCATGATCCACTACTTTACAGGTTTATTTTCTAAATATAAGATATACATCTATTAACATTAATTGAAAAATATCAGCTTAAGACTACCCCATACATTTATATATGTAGGATTTGGGGAGGGGTGAGGCTTTTGTGATAAGATGTTTACCTCTGCATTAATAATACTAACCAGACAATTAATTTCAACTTCTTACGTCTTTTTGCATTATATTGTAAATTCCGTAAGAATAGGGCCCAAGCCAATAATTTTTGTGAAGTTATCCCCAATGCATAGTGCAGTTCTTGGCATATGGTAGGCACTCAACATACTTATTGAATTGGATCACCTCTTCATTATGTCATAATCATCAAGTCTTTTTGAAGGAAAAAAAAAAGAGATGGAAACAGTGAAAGGGAAGAAACAGAAGTTTAGAAGAGAAGAGCTAAATTTAAGTGCAAAGTAAAACTGTCCTTTTTTGTTCAAGAGGGTTCACAATCTGGCCCTAATGAGGACTCAGTTTCTCCCATGATTCCAACAAGTTAGGAAGGCTGTCAGTGAGAAAATCAGTCTTGTACACTGTAAGAGGCTAGGTTCAGAGTGTCAGTACTAAGCTGGTCTGTTTTCCAAATGGTTTGCTGTAATCACTTTAGGTTAAATTGTGCAAATTAAGTTTTAATTGTCTTTATAGTCATTGTGTTTACAGAAATAGGTCTGTGGCTTTGCTATTTTCAGTCTTCAACTCAGTGTAGAATTGTACCCTTGGGCTCTCAGTGACTCAGAGGCCCTGTCCCTTTTTAAGTTCTGCAATAACAGATGGGAAATATTGGCTCAGAAGGTCCACCCTTTGTTAAAATACCTCAAGGGTGCTGTGGCCTGCAAAGACTAACTTGGCATCCTGGCCACAAGACTCACCTGAGAGGCCTGCCTATTAACCCACATCAACTCCCAGAAAGTAGTTGTATAAAGGCATTTGCTTTATCATTTTAAAGCCTATTGAAAAGTTGTTCAGGTTGAACAGATTACCCAATATAAAATATTTGGGTCTGTAATATTCCAGTGTAATAACTTTCAAAGACTACTTTTTCCATGGCATAGAAATCAATTTGAAAACCCTAAATGTCTCCTTTACTTTTGAAGAGGGCTTCTGGATCATTTCTACTCATTTCTCTGGATTCATTCTTCAAAGTTCTTCACCACATGTTATGCCCCATGAGGGTGACCTCTGGCCTACCCTATCTATATTTCCGTGTCTGCTGGTTTCCATTTGATTTGACCAATTACATGTACTTTAGCTAGGAGAAGCAATAATTCTGAGTACTTATTCTTACTCTCCCTCCTTGACTGTCCACTGTTCGGCAGTGGCTGTATTAAAGTCACAGCTCCTGTTGAGTGGAGTTGTTCTACAGCTCTTTCTAGGCCCTGTAACTGTTCCTTTCTTTTGTGCTTTAATGATTAAGGCGGTGTGGTAGGCAAAAATGTCCTCGTTTGAATCTCTGCAAACTATAAATATGATATCTTATGTGGTAAAAGGGAGTTTGCAGGCATTAAGGATCTGGAGATGAGATTATCTTGGATTATCTAGGTGGGTGCAAGGTACATAGGTCTTTGTAAGTAAGAGGCTTGCGGTCATAACCAGAGGAAAGATGAAGGAAATGGACATTTGAGTGATGCAGTTGCTGGCTTTGAAGGTGAACATGAGCCACAAGTCAAGGAATTCAAGAGGCCTGTAGACATTAGAGAAGAGAAGAAATCAATTCTCTCCTACATCCTCCAGAAGGAATGCAGCCTTGCTCACATCTTGACCTCAGCCACTGAAATTTCTGACCTTCAGATATGATAATGAATTTGTGTTGTTCTAAGTCACTGAGTTCACAGTAATTTGTACAATGGACATAGGTAACTAGTTCAGTTGATAACTCCTAGACCCATTGTACTAAATTATCCTTTAATTGGTAGACTTTAACCTTGTGTACATCTTTGTAAGTAACCCTTTATTAATTTTTCTTCAATTACTCCTTGGAGTATACAGTTTTTTTTCTGCCAGGATTCTAATTGCTAAATGCCTATACATTTTAATTTAACAAGGCCCATGTTTAGGGATTTATTCTATGAAAATAGAGGAATATATATATATATATATATATACACACACACATATATATAAAATATGTATTATATTTTATATATATGCATGTATATTATACGTATATGTATATATATGTGTGTATATATATATATATATATATATATATATATTGCCTGGGACAAAAATATTTTTGTAATATTACTTATAGCAACAAAAATAAGAATGCACGTTTTCAGAAATAAACGATTGGGTAAATAAATTATGACACAGCCCTGTGATATAATAGAATGCCAGAAAATGTTATGTTAAATATCCTCACCAACACACATATAATTGTGTGGAAAACTCAGACTTCAAAGCAGATACATATCCATATCTATACCCCTATTCATCTGTCTAATCTAATCTATGTGTTTAAATATATGTGGGAAATAAATCCTCAGCTGTAAATATATATGGAGGAAAACAAAAATAAAAAGATAAGTACTATTTTAGTGATTAACTCTTGCTAATGTATTAAGAACAATATTGTTATGTACTTGTACATAGTTTTCAAATAGTCTATAGGATTTCTTTAGTAATTTTAGGAAGGTGGCCTTTGAGCAATGATGGGACCTCCTTACATGTGGTGGAATGCTTTTTATAGAGAGAAACCCTTTTCTGATTTCACTAACAGTTAGAATAATGACTTATTCTATCTGCAACTACTTGTGTGCAGCTCTATTATAGTTATTTGTATTCTCGCCTGACTCTTCTATCATATTATGGACATTTCAGGCCCAAGCATACCTGAAATTTATCTCTTCTGGCATTCACAGGGCCCTATATTAGGCCCATGGCATGAATTTACTGAAAGCTTTATATTAAACAGAACATATATATGCTTAATGAAAACTTATTTGATGAGGAACTTAATTTAACACTCATAAAAAATACAAGTCACAGAAAAAAAAAAAACTATGAGTCAAATTTATAGAGCATGGAGATAGAAGATAAACAACCAGATTTAAGATGCAAATTGATAGTGAATTATTTATAACATATTCTTGTCACAGCATTGTTCATTTAATTTTATTTACTAAGAGGATTGGATGAATGTAAGTATTTAGCTAAGACAAACATTAAGATTAGGCCATTTAAAACTCACATCAAGTACTGGAAGAGATAAAAGAAAATAGCATATTGAATTTTAGTGAAACTGGGAAGACTTTACAGACCAGGTAGAGTCTTTAATTAGAGACTTTTGAATCTGTTGAGAGAAAAAGACATTCTAGGAATATTGTACTTTCTTGGAGAAGTCTCAAGGAGGAAATAAGATAAATGAGCCAAGATAGCTGTGTGGAGACAGACAGAATTTAACAGAGTTGAAATGTTAGATGGTAATCAATAGCATCAGGCCACAGCAAATAGCAGAGAAGTGATTGAATAAAAGTCTCTTGGAGAAAAGGGGGCCAAATTGTCTCATTTACCTAAGAAACTGAATATCATCAAGATAGGAATATTTGGAAATCCCAAGGTGTTAACTGAAATTTCTATCCCTGGTCCAGTGACATATATATATACTAATGAGAAAGGAGAGTTCTCACAAATGATGATCAGTATTTTTAAGCAAAGTAGATATGGTCCTTGTACCCTGTATTTTCTGAAACTTCATATCTATACTGAGGAAAATTACTAGCATCCAGTCATTCTTTGGTATTAACTCAGTTTCTCCTTATAATAAAGTCTGAGATATACACCAATAGTATCTCCATTTTTCAGGTGAGAAAACTAAGGCAGACAAAAGTTGACAGGGCTGAGATTTGAACCTAGTTAATCAGTAACAAGAACCTCTGCTTTTCCAATTAGTTATACAATCTATAATTAGAAAAAATGATTTCTTTATTATTCAAAATATGGCAAAAGAAAATTACAACTGGATTTTGCAATTGCCCTATAATCTCTAACCTTAGAAAGAATAATGAGTTAGATCACTCCCAAGCACTTTGCTCAAATAGTAGAAAGAATGAGCCTGCAGATCCCAGCCATGAAAAATTTTTGGTTGTCTACTGTCTCATACCCTAAAGGACAAAGGCAAACTCTAGGTCTGGGATTGTTAAGATATTTCTTTGAAACACCATTCTGAAAGCAGTCTGGGTAATATTAAATATCAATTGGTCATTATGCATGAGAAGGAATAAAAGAAATACAAAACCCATTGACTTCTCTCTGTTACTAGGTATTCTAAAATTCCTGTCTGATTGCAATAAAGTGAGTCAAAGTGAGGTTTAGATCAAAGAAAGCAAGCATCCTGCAGTACGGCAGATCCTAAAACATTAACAGAAAGATAAAGTATTCCGGAATTTTACTTACAAATTCTGAAACACTGTGAGGCACAGTGGAAAGAGAAATACTCAGATGAACCCCTCATCTGCCATTAACTAGCTGTGTAACCTTGGCAGTTCACTGAGCACAGAAAATATAGCTGAGCTCTTGGCTTAGGTCATTCCCCCATATTCTACACCTTTGACAAAGATTCATAGTGACAAATCATAGAGATAGCAAATTTTGACATAATCCCTGAAGACCACATCATTTGGTTAACTTAATTTGACCTTCATTGCAGACAAAAATTGTTGCTACTAGTCGGAATAATATTGAGACTTAATATTAGGAATGAAGGCAATATATTAGATATACACTCAGCTAAAGTTAAAGGATTGAGTTAGACAGCAGACAACATCTAAGTGAAAACTATATTTTTATATGTCTGGAAGGTGAGAAATAGATGTTTAAATTAGATGCAAGGAGACAGGAGGGGTCAAGAGAATGGGGCAGAGGATGGTGTTGTGAAGTTTATATTATATTCTTGAAAGAATTTCAAAAGACTTCAAGAAAACATGACTTTGTCTCTGGCATAGGTCTAAGCAACTTCATATATTTGTAAATTTGGGGGATACAAATAACAGTCCTTTGGCCTTAAAAATAACTAATGTAATGTGTAGGTTTTTTTCTTTTCCACTGAGACATGAATTTCCAACATATAGTTTAAAAGGTTTGCAATGCAAATATCCCCTAAAAATAAAACAGAGTGATGTAGAGTCACTTAAAGGCTTATATGCCTAATGCTGGATTCTATTAGGGAAGCTAGCTTGATAGGGTGAAGGGAGCATGACAGCAGTGCATGGAAGGCATTGGAAGTGAGGGAGAGAGCTTTTGACCATTTGTTGAGTGTCACTACATAGGTTAGCATTATTATATCTAATTCATAGCTGCTAAAATGGAGACTTCTAGCTGGGCATGGTGGCATGCGTCTGTAGTTCCAGCTATTCAGGAGGTTGAGGCAGAAGGAAAATCTAAGTTCAGAAGTTTGAGGCTAGTGTGCTATGATTGTACCACTGCACTTCAGTCTGAGTGATGGAGGAAGACCCCGTCTCTAAACAAATGAACAAATACATAAATCATTTTTAATGGAGGATTCTAAAGGCTGAGTTGACAATTGTCAAACAACTGGTGAATACTAAAGCTGGGATCCCAACTTTGTCTGGTACTGGAGTGAATGTTAAACCACACTGAAATTCTTGAGGTAGAGAAGGCTTGAATTTTTACTTTATTACATGTCTGCCTTTCTTCTTCACTCTGTAACCCACATGCCTCTCTTAATTGTTTTGAGGTGAAGAATACCACCATACAAAACACAGTCACACAGCTCACAAGTAAAGCTCACTGAAAGGGGATTTGGGGAAATGAGAGGAAAGAGATAAAACAGTCCAACCAGACTACTGAGATGCCACCATGGATTAGAATGCAGCATTTTTATTGTAAAAGTCCACATGTTAGGCAATTCCCTTTGTGAAAAGGTTTCCAAATACATAGACAGGGAGCAGCTTATATTAGGTATTAGATTATATATAATATGTATTCATATTGCCAGTACTATGCACACATTGGAAAGCTAGCTTTTTTTAGTGTCCCCATTACAGAACACATTTCAAGTTGACAATAACATGTTTCTCACCATTGAAACTTGCCAACAACTCTCCCAAAGAGTCAACGTTTAATATATTGACAATTCAAAACAAGAAAATAATTCATCCTATTTACATTTGTTTGAGGTTATATACTGGAGCACTGATATATTAAAGGTTTGTAAAACTGGCAGCTAAATGTGTTTCAAGATTCATCCAGATGACTTGATGATGACTTTACATGGTTTTATATTGACAAAGCCGCTCTCTCTTCCTTTTTACTCTTTTCAGGTTATCTGTAAAGTTATACTAGCTATAATTTAGTTATAACAGAGAGCAATAATTTCCATAAAAATAATTAACAAAGGCTGCTATTTTAGAAAAATAAGGATTCAAATTCAGGATGAGTACATGAAGATGGAGCTCAACTCACCATGTTTTAAGTCTGGAGAAACTGCTTTGTTTGATCACAATATAATCTAATGAGACCACAATCATAGGCTCAACCTCTATGCAAGTCATTCATTTTTTTTTCAGTTTTTAAAAGCGAATCTTCAGTACTTAGTTTTCTTCACAGAGCACAGAATACTACATTCTGAACACTAGTCAGGTATGAATTTTGCTTATTCCTGTTTTAAGTTCACAAACAAAATTGTAGATGGGTAAGGACTGACTCATCCCCAAACCTGGAAAAATAATACACAAACTCTAATTATGCCCTAGTAGAGTCATTTCTATACATAAACATAGGACATAAATATTGTTTTAAAAGGAGTATGGACTTTGCCTGAAAGAAATTTTTGAAAATGAACATAAATAGCTGAAGTTCTTTGGATCTTTCTGGTTATTTTTACAAAATCAAATATCACTTGACAACACCTATGAGAAAAGATGAATCACTGGTTTCAGGCCAGCACAGAGATTTGCCAGAAGCATATGAGGGCAATTCACTTCAAACCATATTTATTGAGCACCAACTATGTGCCAGGCACTATGCAAGGTGCTATGGACCCAAAGAGGAAATGACAAGGATTCTGCCCACAAGGCACTCACAATCACTAGAAGCAGATCTTGAGATGGAGAATAAGTTCTGATATGATCTATCATCCTAAAAGGAAGAAAAAAATAGCGGCAAGCACATACAATTACTTTATACTCTAGTTATGAAATTGGGCATATTTAGAGGTGGCAAATGTTGATTATTCAGTCTATATTTTACTTAAAGTGTTGTCATATGTCATACAAGGAAAAAAATAAGCTGTTCGAATCTTCATGCATGAGGGAGAAGGCAATGGAAATTCCTCCCTCCATTTCCAAACCCAAATCCTTATCATTACATTCAGGATTCTTTTATAGCCCAAGGACACAAAATAAAAGACAATAGGATGATAACTTCATTTATTTGGGATCTAAAGAGATGCATGCACTAAACTTGAAGCATTCTAAGTTATTGAAATATTTACATCATTGTACATGAATGTGGAGTAAATTTTCTGTCTCTCTTGAGATAAAGGCATAATAGATCTCTGGACTAGTCTTTCATATTTAAAGTGAGTTGTGATTTTTCTCAAATGAGGGAGGTATTCTATTGGGATCAAATTTATGACAACTTGACCCGAAATGAACACAGGGTACAGTTTTGGACCTTTTCTGTCTAATTGCATTACTTATCTAGTAAGGATACCACCACTGTAAATAGTCAGGGCTTTCACTGTTTCAGTTGCTGTAGCTGAAAAATATCTTATTTGGTTTGAATGTTCTTGCTGTAATTTTACTTTGCCTTGCAGGTTTGAAACACAGCAAACATCGAAGTTCAAAGTACATTAACCAATGGAGGGTTGGGCACAAACAATATGACATTATAAAATTTACCAGGTTTGGACATAGAAACAAATTCAGATCATTATCAACCACATAGAGGATTATTTAAGTGGACTTAGAACAGACATCTCTCCATGAGACTCAGTGAATAAGACCCATATCAATAAAACCCATACCTCTTCACAGGTAGAGGTAGGAGACCCAATAAACCAGATTAAACAGGCAGAAGGCAGTAGGGAAGAAGATCCGAGCATAGGAGTCCATTTTGGCAATGCGAATATGTATCCTCCCATGTCTCCAAGCTCCTGTTCGACAATCTTCGAAACAGCAGAAAAAACTGGCACAGTCCTTGCCATCCAGACACTCATAGCCATACTCTTCATCTCTCTCTTGAAGGTGTGTAGCATTGTTCATTTGAATTGTTGCTGATCTTGGGCGGATATCAATGGTAGGGGCCTGGGATGAGGATAGGGAAGGAGAGGGATCAGTTAGTTATACTTGAGAGATCCTAGACTGTTTTTCCACAATGTCACCAATGTGATGATGAATCTGAAGATGGGTACTCAGGAAATTGCTATGACATCATGATCTACAATGGTAAAATTGAACTTAGAAAGATAGCACATTTGCAGATTTCAAATTTTGAGCTTAAGCAGTGCAGCTGAAAATAATATCATCAAGCTAATAGCTATAGCAAGGAGATTGAACACCAAAATAACTCAAAGTTAAAGATTTAAATCAAACTACATGGAATCTTATTCTAGTAACTATTAGATGTGAAGTCGGTTACATGAAGGCATTTAATGGTGCTGCATGTGAGTGGAACAGATAAATAAAAATGCATCAATTCTGAAATCAAAT
The DNA here is from genome assembly GCF_001604975.1 of Cebus imitator. Lineage (NCBI taxonomy): Eukaryota > Metazoa > Chordata > Mammalia > Primates > Cebidae > Cebus > Cebus imitator. The sequence goes on along the minus strand of NW_016107401.1, from coordinate 99,046 downwards.
ATTGTGTCATGCTTAGTTATAGGCAAATAGAAAACCCATTACACTGAGCAAATGCATTAAATGCTGTTAATAGAAAATGTTAAAATCTATAGAAATATAGAATGTTCCTGATTTTATACCACAAAAGTATGCCTTATGTTTTAAAGGACTATGATACTTTTGCTAGCATTCACTATCCATAAGCTTAAGAATGTCAACAATGTTTACCTACATATGAATGGAAATTTCGAAGAGCATGTTACTACTTGGTAAATTTCCTGCTACACCAATTATTAAATTTCTATAGAACTAAATGATATGTTTAATGTTAATTTGGAGGATTTAGTTTCAGGATAACATAAACAAACTCTAACATCTCAGAATCAGCTACTATAATTGAATAGAAATTCTCATTGTATTATATTATAGTAGAGCCAACAGGCCCAGGGATCACTCTGGAAATAAGGAATGGATAATTTAACTCAAAGCCTTTCAAAAAGAATATTCTTCTTATAGAACTTACAGGTAGAATGAAGAAAAACAGAAATCATTAAGTTTACAAAACAATAATGAACCAATCCATTCTGAACTAGGATTTACAGTTAAATTTTAGTTTTAAAAGAGTACAAACTTGGTAGGTGTAATGAGTAAGACTTGATTCCACTTTTATTTAAAAAGAGGGAGCTCTTTTTGGCTTTGATGGATAAAGCAGCCTCTTTTACCTATGACATTTCATAGGGATTATAACTTTTGGGCTTGGTGTAAGATTAAAACCTATGTGAATTAGAGTATAGTTGCTGAATCAACTCCAGAAGTCTATAGAACTTTCTCCAGCATTATCCCTAGTAGAATGCTTAAATGTCTACGCATAAAATAAAATAAAACACCATGTAAGCATTAATAGTTAAATTTAGCAGTTGCATGCAGTGAATTTCCATTCCAAAAACATTATACCTTGAAGGAAAACATCCGAAGAAGCTTTGGGTTTGTAGACAGAAAAGAGAATTGCATTTGTTTTTGATAAAAAGGAGAAAAAAAAGAAAAGAAAAAAGAGAGAGACAAGATAAATTAAAAATACATTTTGAAAACATAGTAAGTGAAATGAACTGAAATTATAAACACAGAAGGACAGTTCTGAGCTTTGAATAGAACATTTGCTTAAAGTTGAAAAATGGAATTTTGTAATTACCTAAGAACATTTTAAATAAATTAATCTATGATTATCTGACTGAAGAAGCCAGAGTTGTTCCATTGTGAGGAAGCTTCCTATTGCCTAGTTCCCCTGTTTAGAAATACCATAATTTTATTTTCTAATTATCATCAAGGATAACTTAATAGGTGAGTCTTGACACAATTATTCAAAAGACATATTAAACAGGAACAAACTTTCAGCTTCTCATTCCCAGTTTACTTTCTTGGTAGCTCTGATAAATCATCTAATTGCCTTGAAAAGAGAAGTGCATGAAATTCTCAGGCAATTTCATTTTCTCATTTTATTTTAATCTTGTTCTCCTCTGCCTTTTTTTCTTCTGCCATTTCTATGACCCTGAATTAAGGAATCTACTTCTATCTCTGCAAAAAAATTCACTCTGGCATAGCTGACAGAGAGGGCCAAGGGACTTTTTCCAAAGGACTCATCAGAACTTGTTTGAAAGCCAGTCCTCACATCCTTCTTAGAGCTGGCAGGTAATAAGCCAACTCTCAATAGAACCACCTTCTTGTGGGAGAGTGAAATGGAAAGTGAACAACAGGGAGCAAACAGAAACAACACAATAAGGAAAATAAAACAAGGATAGAGAAAATAGAAAGTCAGAGAGAGGCAGAATAGACAGGGAAGGGAAGGACTGCATAAAGCATTGTAAATATTTGAGCAATTAAAGACAAGCATTTTTTAAAATTAAGAATAATGATGCTTCTTTCTTTATATGTTACAAAGTCTTATATTCAAATAGACACATTACTCTTGTAGTATTTCACTTGGGTTTCTAGAGATGTATCAGAATACAACCTAGAATCGGCTAAATTCCCTCCTTACAATTCAGCCTTCAAACTCTGTGGGTTGCATAGCTAGAGACTATTACGGTCCTAAAAGAAGAAGGCCAGGAAAGGTTGTAAACCCCGGATGGTCAGGTGATTTGCTTTGCCCATGTCTTGGGAGGGAATGGACCTTAACTTTCATCAGCACTTCTGTAAGCCAGCCACTTTGTTCAGGTGTGTAAGTGGGTACCTGCGTGCTCTCCTCAACACCCACAATAAAAAACAGCTGCTTTAGGCTTTTGGGTTTGTGCCTCATCTTTGCCATTTAAAGTTTACTGGCAAGTAGAAATCATCCTCCCTGTTTTCAAATCATGTGACACTGAAATCAGTCCAGGCTGGTAACTGTATAAGTCATCAACATCAACAGTCATCACCAACTACTAATGTTAAGTACATTCATGTATAGAGTACTATGTGATATTTTGGGGTGTTTTTGCCCTTCCTTGACACATTTATTTCTCATGGCAGCACCAAAAGACAAGTGTCTTTAACTAATACTCATTATATAAATAAAAAACAAAAACTCAAGGAGGCTAAGTAATTTGCCCATATAATAGTAAATCATTTATTTTAAAAACAAAAAGATACATTTTGAGAATGAAATCAATTGAAATTATCTAGTGACAATACACACACCACACTTCCACACACACTAAATCTTTTGCAGAAATGTAGTCATCTTTGAAACTTCAAAGACCTAATAGCTTCCTAGTGGAATGCCTTAGATGGAAGTTTTAATTTAAAACATCAGTAATTTAAAAATATTATTATGGTAGGGCACAGTGGCCATGCCTGTGATACTAGCACTTCAGAAAGCTGAGGTGGGTGGATCACCTGAGATCAGGAGTTCGAGACCAGGCTGACCAATATGGTGAAACCCTGTGTATACTAAAAATACAAAAATTAGCCAGCCTTGGTGGTATGCACCTACAGTCCCAGCTACTCAGGAGGCTGAAGCAGGAGAATTTCTTGAACCCAGGAAGCAGAAGTTGCAGTGAGCCAAGATCATGCCACTGCACTCCAGCCTGGGCGACAGAGTGACACTGTATCTCAAAAAATATATATATATATATATATATATATACACACATATATATGTGTATATATATGTATATATATATATGTGTATATATATATACACACATATATATGTGTATATGTATGTGTGTATATATATATGTGTATATATATATACACATATGTATCTGTGTGTATATATATATATATATATATATATATATATAATTGTAATAGGGCAGAAAAATCAGTGAAACCTGGAATAATAGCAAATAGAAGATGAATATATTTCTCAACAATAGTTTTAGTCTCCACAAAATAGAGCAGGTCATTATATCTGTATAAGAATTCTGACATAGAGAGAAAAACAGAATCAGGCCCGAGTCTCTCTCAAGTAATTAATGATCATAAATGAATCCTTATGGCCTGGCTATACTCATGCATTCTGTTTTCATCTTGGAGCCCAAACTGCTGAACCTTAGCCTGCAGATAGACTAATGAAAACAAACTAAACCAAAATCATGAAAATTTCAGTGATCCCAATAGGAAATGATACATACAGGGTTTTTCTTCTTTTTATCTTTATCCTTGCTTGGTTTCCGGTTGCTGACAAAATAATGCAAGGTGCCATACTCCACCAAAGCAGAGAAGACAAAGATGAAACAAACAGATACAAAGAGATCCATTGCTGTTACATAGGAGACTTTGGGGAGCGATTTCCGAGCAATGGTGCTGAGGGTGGTCATTGTCAGGACAGTGGTGATACCTGAAGAGAGGATCAATGAAACAGGTCATGTGATTGCATGAGCAAATTGGGTAACTGTGTCACTTGTGAGACTACACTTGTTTCATGACTTCTGATAGACAGTTTCTGTAATGGGAGAGGAGGTATAAGTGGAATTAATTCACATTATTTACAAATATTTATTGCCTGTCTTCTATACATCAGTTGAAATGATAAACACTGGATTTGCTCTGGCCTTTATGTACCTTATATTTTAGTGAGAGAGATACACTGTGAATCAAGTCAACAAAGAAAAGTATAATGTCACATTATGGTATGTGCCATGGAGAATACAGGGATATGAGAATCTAGTGAGATGGAATGCTCAGAGAAGACTTTTTTGAGGAGTTAGTGTTTAAAGTGAAGCTTAAATCTAAGAAGAAACTAAATTTTTGATTATTATTAAATTAAGGGAGGGTTCTGAGAAAGATAAATTTTGTCTGTTTTTAAATTTTTAGAAGGCCTGGCACCTGGAGAGGGACAAGAAGATTAAGGTGATTTTAGTAAAAAAATAAAATAAAATAAAAAATTTATAAAATGTGGCACATCCAAACAGTTTACATTTTATTCAAGGTACAAAGAGAAATTATTCAAAGATGCTAAGTAGAGGAGGTGGGTTATGTGTAAATGACATGCTCTGATTGATAAATTCTTTTAGATTATTATAGGATTAAAATAAGTATGTCACAAGTAGCATAATAAGTAATATTTACTGAAAACTTCCTCCTGTCAAGCGCCATGATAAGTACTTTATGTACACTGTTTCGTTGAATCTTCACAGCAGGTATTTTCATTCTAATTTTATAGATGAGAAGAACAAGGCTAAAGGACCAGCGCCACATCCAATAGTTAGTAAGTATCAGACAGAACTGAACACAGAAATTAAATGTTTGATTTCAAAGCTCTTATTTTGCTAATTATACAACAGCACCTAAGCAAACCTGTCCTCTCCAGTGGTTGTTTAGTGACAGAGAACAATATCAAGACAACCTATATTCATCAGCCAGAGAAGGATAAAGAGCATTCCTGAGTAAAAGTTCTGTTACTGGCCAGGCGCGGTGGCTCAATGTCTGTCATCCCAGCACTTTGGGAATCCAAGGCAGGTGCAACACCTGAGGTCAGAATTCGAGACTAGCTTGGCCAACATGGCAAAACTGTGTCTCTACTAAAAATGTAAAAAATTAGCTGGGCATGGTGGTGCTTGCCTGTAATCCCAGCTACTAGCAGGGACTGAGGCAGAAGAATTGTTTGAATCGAGGAGGCACAAGTTGCAATAAGCCGAGATTGTACCACTGCACTCCAGCCTGAGTGACAGAGCAAGACTCCATCTCAAAAAAAAATAAATAAATAAAGCCGTGTTATTTATATTAAAGGCAACACGGATTCAGTATGCAAATATGTTCTAGTATTCAGGATTCAAATACATGGATTCAGTATTCAAATAGGTTCTAGTATTCAAGTATTCAAATAGGCCATAGGAATGTAAATCATCTTAACAGTCTAGGCCTCAGTTTTCTCATCTGTTGGACTAACTCTTTGAAGGTCCACCTAGCTTATTAATCTACAATTCTAGTTCAGAATTTCTAATCCTGAGTGGAAGCATCTTTCTGTACTCTAAAAGCAGTAATCTCACACTTTATCATCTCCAGGTTTGTGATTTATATTTCCTACGGGGGACAGAAAAGAAAAAAAGAACGAAGTTTCCATTATTTAATGATGTGCAATTATAACTATTACTGCTAACCAAGAAACTTCTGGGGGACAGTCAGATTCTCCTGTCTCAAACAGCAGTGCTAGGGAAACTAGGACAAAACAGGTAGAGAGACTAGAAGAGAAAGAGAAGAGGACGATTCAGAGAAAAGCCCCAGTAACATACAGGAAAAGAAGAAAAGGTTTTATTCTCTATGAAGTAGGTAACTGGTAGAATATGCTTAGAAGAAACACTCTTGAAAAAAGGATGAGTAAGAGGAGATAAAATTGCCATTATCTTTCTAATCATTTTCAAGTCTTTGTCAGAGTCATTTTTGAAGAGGTTAGGTACATTTCCAAGAATTATGTGGTTCTCTTGGGTCATTTAATTGCAGCTTACTGTGAAAGTTTCCTAAATACATATTGTGTTATGAAATTCCAGAGAGTGGAAACACTAACGTTGATTGAAATAACTATAGAGGAAGGGTAGCCTTTAATAGAAGAAAGAGGTGATCAAGGGAACTACGTTTATAAATACCATTGTCCTTTTTCTATACTATTACCAATTACATAATAACCAATCTCCCTTTCTAGTCTGTATACTCTATGACAACAGAATCTGTCTTGATGACTATTATAACCCTACAGTGGAGCAGCATGCTGGGACTCAGTAAATATTTGTTCAATGAAAGGGTGAAACAGCGAATCAATGCATAGTACATACACGAAAGATCAAAGGTGCTCAATCTACATTTGAGAATAGGAATCCATAATTATGACTTTTGGGAGATAGTTTTAATTGCAAACAACAGTAGCTAACATTTACTGATCTTTTCCTTTGGCCAGGTACTGTGTCAAGCACTTTATCTCACAAGAGCCTCACAATGATTCTATAATATAATGATTATTATTATTATTACATGTGACAAACATTGAGCATTGGAAGAATAAAAACTTGCTCAAGATAGTAAGTGACGGGAGATGAGATACAAACCTAGGCAGCCTGGCTTCAAATGCGGTGCTCGGAGACACAGTATTTTAGCCCCATAAATAAATGAAAAATATGCAGCATGAAGCGCTAGACAGATGGGATCTATTGTAGATTCCTGACTGGGGAGGTGATATAGGTCTGGGGTCTTCCATGTTGTCAGGGTAGAACATTAAGGAGGTTTGAGATCCTCATCTATAAACTAGGGGTGCTGGTGGTAGTGATGGGGAACCTTATAAGTCTCTTGGGAAGATTAAATTTAAAAATGAGCACAGGGTACCAATACCTACTAAAATCCCAATAAATATTAGGTATTGGAAAGTTTTATTTCTTAAACTAAAAATATTTAATTAAGTTGTCTATGCACTAATTCATGTAAAAGATTCTCATTGTACCTAATCACAACTGATATTTTTGCAGAGGATTGAAAGACTAAATTGGCACCTTGACCTTTGTTTTACAACCAGGCCTGAGGCCATACTTGACCCTTGACAAGTGGACATATCAGTATTTGTGGTAGATATCACAGATGAGTTCATTTATCAAAAATGTGGGATGTGATAATTTGGGAGAAACAAATTCTGACATGCAAGTTAAACATTGATCCAGCAAATTGGGAAAATGTTATTTAGGCTACACAGACATTCATCACAGCCATGTAAAAGTAAACTCTTGAAGAACTGCCTCATGATATTTTCAGGGCTGTGCCTGGAGCCACAGGAAAGAGAACTGCAATGACATCAATAATGAGAGGCAGAGCAGTGATGGTTTTAACTGGCTTCTCAACCAACAATAAGACAGTTTCAATTCTCATAAGTAAATAAGACTTTTCTTAGCTAGGTAGATGAAATATATCCATAGCTTTTACCAGTTCCTCTGCCCCTGGCATGAAGTAAGCTCTTCAGGATGTTACTTCACCTCAAATCAGCTGGGTGAAAAATACCAAATGTTATTTTCATTTCATTCATTGTTACTACGCCAGGAATATGCCTCACCAACTACCACCTGGGCACCAAACTACATTCACTTTTATATGCTCCAAGATGTTGGCTGCCCATACCCTAGGACTCTGTGAAAACAGGCAGTGTCTCTGAGCTACATGGATAAATTTATCTTATTCATCAAACAACTTGGCCTAACTGTTCTATGGCAAGAAGCTTAAAGCCTACAGGTGTTTAAGGTCATCTCATTTAACTGAATTGTAAACACTGGAAAAAGTAACAGGACTGAATGAAATCTAGAGCAGTATTCTAAAAGGTGACTGCACATTTGAATCACCTGGGGATTTTGTTGTTGTTTTTCTTTTTCTAAAAAATTTATTTATCATACTTTAAGTTCTGGGGTACATGTGCAGATCATGCAGGTTTGTTACATAGGTATATACATGCCATGGTGATGGTTTGCTGCATCCATCACCCGTCATCTACATTAGGTATTTCTCCCAATGCTATCCTTCCCCAATCCTCCCTCCCCCTGCTATTCCTCCCCTAGCTCCCCACCTGTCAGGCCCCGTTGTGTGATGTTTCCTCCCTATGTCCATGTGTTCTCATCGTTTAGCACCCACTCATGAGTGAGAACATGCAGTGTTTGGTTTTCTGTTTTTGTGTCAGTTTGTTGAGAATGATGGTTTCCAGTTGTTGTTTTTCAATCCTAAGTCATGTTCTAGACACATTAGATAAGCATTTCTTGGGGTTGAACTAAATCATTTGCACTTTAAAAAGTCCTCTAGTGACTTAAATGTGCAATTAAATTCAAAGAGCACTGATCTAGAAAAGTGAGACAGCAAAGTTAAAATACAGAAACTGGCTCAGCTCAGCTTCTCACCTGTATCCACAATTGGCCTTCAACAAGGCCTCCCACCCAGAGCAAACCTATGTCCCATCTGCTGAGGTGCAGATCTACCACCTCCTTATGTTGTGATCTTGTGTCCTTGCAGCACCTCTACTTCCTTAGCTCAGCTCTAAAAACTGTGATAACAACGATCAGTACAGCAACTTCTACATGCAGGTGTTGTGAAGAATAGAAAACACATAGAGACCGTATTGCGCATTTCTGACTTACAAATTACAAACAAACAGAAGCACCTATCTGCTATTTGCTCAAGGGCCTCTCTCTCATTCCTTAAGTCACTCACCTTGATCTCTTCTTCCACCATGATCTCTTGCCAGTGAATACTTATTTACTGGTGGGTTAAATGAGCTACCCAAGCAATCATAAGAGAGATTTTGGCCAGCAAGAATCCAGGTTCAAGAGGAGAGATTGATTGGAAATCTCTTCCTTAAAATGTTTTTGGGAAAAGGATGATTGGCATATGTCAATATATTTGTTCCATCCACTCATAAGTGTATACATCAATTAAACAATTATTTGAGGTACTGTACTAGAGAGGTACAAGACTCACATTCTGATGAGAGAGAAATAGAAGCATGTAATGCAGTACATTTCACTCACAGTGACAAGTAATAATCCTAAAGTAATAGGCTCAACATATTTGGGGTTTGTTTCAGCATGTAGCATTAGACAAGATATTTTAATTTTTGAGAAGGACTTGTAACACAAAGTACCACATATAACAGAAAAAATCAAAATAACTTCCTTTTGAAACAGATGGGAAACTAAATTAGGTTTGGAAGAGGACAGATATGCAAATAATGTCTTTTTTCCTCCAGTAATCACTTCTGCCCTCAGCTTAATAACTTAGTACATACCATTTTGTCAGAAAATGACTATAGTAGCCAACATTTCTGAGGCTTTACTATGTTACTGCACTTTGCATCGAATAACTTATCTAACCCTAGTAGAACCCAATAAGTTAGGTACAGGAAATGATGCAGGTTTATATGTGAGGAAACTGTGAATTAGAGATTAAATGACATTCCAAAGTTATACTAAATGTGTTATGTCAAACCCAGATTTGTGGGACTTCAAAACCCAATTTCCTAGCTATTATACACTACTGCCTCTTTAGACAGAGTTAGCAAGAGATATGGTTCTAGGTTTTACATAGCTGATGAAAGGGTGTTGAATTTATTCATCTCTCACTAGCTTTATTTTTAGTTAAGGTTTAAAATTTTCCATGTGTTGGGCTTTGTTTTAGTCTGCGTGAGACATCTTCCCCATGGGAAGAAAAAGATGTGAAAAGTCAAGGCAAAGATCACCATGTATATTAGATTGAGCAAAGTTAAAAGTCTCTTTTCCCATAAAAATTTCACAGGTAAATATGTTTTCTCAAAAATGCTTTTTTCAATGGCTCTTCTGTAAAGAGTCAGTTACTTCAAATGTGATCCCAGTAATTACACATGTAGGAAATAGCCAACAGCCAATGGTGTGCTGGTAAATGTGTAACAATTAACTCCAGAAAAAAGAAGGCCCTGATTTTTATTGGTTCCATGTTGTTAATATTTCCACCTTGGCTAATTAACTACCAATCTGACATCACAGAAAGTGATGAAGTTAGGAAGAGATAAACACAATCAGCTTTCAAGCGCTGGTGTGAGTAGCTTCAGTCTATTACCCAGAGACCTAAACAAACAAATAGGTTAGTATTAAAAGGGTTTTAAAAAATAGTTAGCTAAAATTTCTTAAGAAAAGTTACTCAAGAAAACGTGTCAAGGTAATTAAGAAGAACCAAACTACAGAAGTAGAAAACATTAAATACTATTTATTAAAAAATCCAGTTCTCTTGAATATAAAACAAATGATATTTCTATGTAATTGCTGACTAAATTTAAAGCAGATCAACATAGAAAAAGAAATAAAAATTACTTGTATTTGGTACTTATCTTAAGAAACTGCAACATAAACCAAGATGTCTCACCTAAAGATGTTCTGGCTGGAACAGCATCCTTATTGATCCAGAAAGACACCCAGGATAGGACGACAATGAGTGTGCAGGGGATATAGGTCTGGATGGTAAAGTATCCCATTCTTCTGCTCAGATCAAAGTAGACACACATGACCACATAATCTCCTGGAACAGAACAAAGATGGCACCATACAACATTTTATCAATCACTGGAAAGCATTTAAAAATAAGCATGTATTCAATAATCTTGCACACACATTTAAATTGAGAGTTTTCTACAAGTGATATGTTAAAAACTATTTTTGCCCACTTGGGTTAAAAAACAAAAACGAAACACAACCTGAACTGAATCCTGACCCTTTTAGAAGCGATTTATCTACTCGATGGAAGGAAACATTTTTAGCATATTGACCTTATTTTCTTCTTTCAGATGATTTCTGATGTCTTCTCTTCCCATTTCACAAACATTATAAAAATGTATGTGTGCTGAGGATGGCAGGGAACTGTATTTCTACACTGTGCATATCTTGTCTGCATTCATTCTAGGTTTTGTAACAATTTCCTCTTATTTCTTAGGACAAAATCTTATCTATAAAGATCAGAGAGGAATATCCTGGTGCTTGACACAAATAAATAAATATTTTACTCAGAATTTATAACTAAATTCCTTTGATGAGACATTTTTCACATGGTCATTGAATCATATGGCTTTCCTTTACAGCAGTTACTTTAAATTTTAAGTGTTCATTCCGCAGTATCTGTCCCCCTATTGGACTCCATCTGCATGAGTCCACAAACAGTGCCCATTTAAGCCTACCATTGCAAGCCAGTACTTAGCATTCTGCATGACTCCAGACAGGCATTAAGTAACATTTGTCAAGTAATCGTGCAAATGAATGAATGCCTTTTTAAATTTTACACGTAAAAAGCCTCTAAAAATAAAGAAGATATATTATGGAACATTTGAATTAAAAAGAGAAATTTATGTAAATAATCCAGAGACTATGTTAAGACAAGGTACTCAAGGAATAAAGGAATAACCATATAGCAAGGTATGAGAACAATTCATTGTGACACAATTTGAAGTCTCTGATTTCTTAAAATCATGATGCATATGTTGCTGTTAAAATTCCATGTCCTTCACTTTGAATCATTCCAAGCAAAGTTTTAAAGCATTTGAATTTTAAAATCAGAAAATACGCTACAGAAACACATCCCAGTTACTATACATCTTTTAATACTCAGAGAACATCAGTTTCAAATATTGTTTCTTCACTTACAATGTGAGGTGAATAAATGAGATAGCTTTTCAAATGTTGTCCCTTTTATTTATTTATTTTTTTGGCTAAATTATATTTTGCCCCAAAATACATAGATAATTAAATTCAAATCATATCTTTTAGCTTAATTACTTGGCTTTGTGCCTACATTTATCTACTTATTTGGCTGATTTAATCTGATTTGAAAATAAGGTGCCCTAGAAGCCTTAAGCAGAGAAGATTGACTTAGCAGGGTGAGTTATCACTACTCAGTCTAGTTTTTCTTTTCGACTCTCAAGCTTCACCCCATGCCCCTCAAAGCTGCTGAAATAGCCCTTTATTGGCTGCTCTTTGAGGGAGTAGACTGTCCTCTAACCTTGCAATGTTTCCTAAGTGGGGTTTTGAATGATCTTTAACAGTGCCTTTAGGAAGACTGGCATAAGTTACTTGCTTAAGTCCGACCTGGTTGAGATAGTGATCATGACCTAGCACTAATGGGGGAATTAGGCTTCCAATGGGACATCAGTTTAATCCCAGAGATCAATAAGTAGCAATTATTTAGCAATTGTGCCTAAAGACTTGAAGGTAGAAATTTAATTTTTTTATCAATGATAATAGATTTCAGTTAATTCCCACAGCATATGCTCCTCTTCGTTAATTTATTGAACATAAGCTATTTACAGCCACAGCATTTCATAAATCAGCTTTGTCTCTGCTTTTGTCCTAATTTAGAATATAATAAACACAGGCTATGATTGAAGAGCAAACGGATTTAATTTCAGATGACCTCTATTAACATCCATCTTTTTCTTTCTCATTTCTTTGATCAGAATACTAAAGGCAAATGCATCCACTCTTATTCCAGATAGGGAAAGCAAAGTAATAAAGGAAGGTTTTCTATTTAAATAATAACATTTAGGGGTACCTTTTCTCCTATTTTCCAAGTCCTTGAGCTTTCTGCACATTTTAAATGTGTTTAAATAAAAAGTTATGAATTATAATGTTTTAAATGAAGCTAGACAATTTTAGTAACTTCTTTTCACCTTTCATTTGAGTGAATGAGGATCTGCACTTTGGCATTAACGATCTGACACTTTTAAAGGTAAACTTTAATTTTGCCCAAAGTTAACAAGATAATTATCTCAATTCAATTCTCCACTTCCCTTTAGGTCAGAGTCTAAACTTCTATGGTCTGCTTATCTATTAATTTCTATTATAAGGTAATGGCTTCTGAGCATCTTTCATCTTTCCCAGCAAGCCTAAAGCTTTTCTACCAGTGGATCATGGATTCAAACTTGAGAACAAGCTGTTTAAAAGCAAAGCAGCTTCACAGTGACAGCCTGATGACTGTCATATCTCCAAGGCCACGTCGCTTTTGGTATTCCTAAAAACTCTTGGGCTAAAGAGCCTATAAAATCAAATCCCCTTAAAATGCCGCATCAATGATTCCCCAAGCCCAAAAGGTTTAAATGCCAAGCAAGTCAAAGGTGGTTATTTCTGCCACTTCAAATTTATTCCTTCTGTTGATTTATCCTAACATATGATATTAAAGTCATAGTATTTTATATATTCATTTCATTCCTGCTTTGGTCTTAATTTAGAATCTATAGATGTAGGCTATGGTCGAAGAGTGGAGACATATAATCTGAAATAACATCCATTAATATTTATCTTTTTAGTTTTTTTGTGAGATTTTTATGTCTAGTTTTAGGAAGAGACTATCAATGTCAGTTGTTTTTAAGCTGTAGTGGTAAATAATCATGATAGTTTTAAAATTTAATATGTAGTAGAGTGTTTAGGTTTTTATTTCCTACATGAAACTATCTCATTTTAGAAACTTGAAGATTCCATGGTAAAGACATATTTCCCTCTATTAAATCCTTGAAATAATAGGAAATAATTTTCTAATTACCAATCATGAAAACCTACTATGTGTAGACACTGGACTGAATGGTTTGCATATATTATCTATAAACATCCTAAATCCTTTGTCAGGACGGTGAAAAAACAAAATATGAAATATATCTTCACTTTGTTCCTCTCTTGTCATTCTTATTCGACTTAAACATAGTTGAATAAAGTATATCTTATTCTGCTTGGTTAACTTTGAAGGCATAAATAGTGTTGTACTCTTCTTTAATTCCTTTCTCTAGCTCCTGTTTTAAGCCCACAGATATTTTTAATCACTGCTATGCATAGAGCAGTGTATTAGGTAATGTGGAGAATAAAACCTAGGGGGCCTCATTACTGATTTTAAATTAAATGTGTTGAAAGGACAAATGATGGTTTTCTTTCTATAACCCAGATAAAGAGAGATGTTCTAGGACAATGCATTAGATCTAGCTTTAGCATCCCTCATTAAACACTTGAACTGGGGGCAAAATTCCATGAGACTGATTTTGACCAAAGGCAGGCAAGAGAGTTGATTGACTGAGTTTTCATTTGGGCTAATTGTTTTCTGAGATTAGATCTGTACTCACTCTAAGACACAAAATAAATTCAAGATGGACCAAAGATCCGAATTTATGAGCAAATATCAATACTACGGAATGAAAACTATAGAATACATAATCTTAGTGTGGAAAATGCTTTATCAAGTATAACAAAATTTAAAAGGCATAAAGGAAAAAAATATAGGTTGATTGTGGAAAATGTAACTGGAAGATGGACACACTTGTCTGACTACAACATTCAAAAGGAGTCTACTCTTCATCTTGTGTTGAGACCTCGTGGTGGTGCTAAGAAAATGAAAAAGTCTTCCACCACTCCTAAGAAGAATAAGCACAAGAGAGAGGTTAAGCCGGCTGTCCTGAAATATCATAAGGTGGATGAGAATGGCAAAATTAGTTGCCTTGGTCGAGAGTGCCCTTCTGATGAATGTGGTGCTGGAGTGTTTATGGAAAGCCACTTTAACAGACACTATTGTGGCAAATGTTGTCTGACTTACTGCTTCAACAAACCAGAAGACAAGTATGAGTTAATAAAAAACATGAACTAACAACAACGAAAAAAAGACTTCTGTATCATCAAGACTGCTGGCTGGGCACGGTGGCTCACACCTGTAATGCCTGCACTTGGGGAGCACAAGTCACATGGATTGCTTGAGTCCAGAAGTTCAATAAAAGCCTGGCAACATAGTGGAACCCATCTCTACAAAAAATTAGCCAGGCATGGCAGCATGCGCCTGTAATCCCAGCTACTCCAGGTACTGAGTTGGGAGGATCCCTTGAGCCTGTGGGGTGGAGTTTGCAGTGAGTGGAGATCCTTCTACAGCACCTCAGACTCCTGCATTCCAGTGTCGGGGATACAGTGAGACTTTGTTTCAAAAAAAAAAGAAAGAGAAAGAAAGGAAGAAAGAAAGAGAGAGAGAGAGAGAGAGAAAGAAAGAAGGAAAGAAAGAAAGAAGGAAGGAAAGAAAGAGAAACATTGCTATAACTAGTTTTAAAGGGCAAAACACCACATTTAGTGTGATGAGATATTTCTAAAATAAATAAGAATTCAAAGGCTAATATCACCAAATACATAAAGAATTCCCATTTGTCATTGAGAAAAAATGCTAAATTTTTAACTAAGCTAAAAGAAAATGAAGAACTTATACATACAAAACGTAGGAAAACTCAGCTTTAGAAGGGATCAGTGAAATCCAACATCAGATAATAGTATTTCATTTTTAGCCTGGCAGATTGAGGAAAAACTAAATGTACTGGTGATGTTGGTCCTGAAAAGATGTGGACAGGGAGCAGAGGTGCACACTGTTGGTGGGGATACACAATGATGTGGACTTTCAGGAAGATAATCTGGAAGTATATAGAAACATATATATTTTTTTAAATTCTTGGATAAACACTACAGAAACAAAAAGTTTTCAAATATTGCTATTCAATTGGCACCAAAATTTTCTCATGGTTTGTTATGTGCCCAGAAGTCTAAATAGAATACCCAATCTTTGGACAGAATCCCAATCCCTGAGCTTAAAGGATCCAGAACATTGTTGTGAAGAAAATATTTCCAAATCAATCAGTTGCTAGCTTCTATAAATGCTACTCTCAAGCAGTTTCTGCATTCATCACCTGCCCACCATTCTCAGGGGCTGTTTATTCTCTCATTAACTCTTCTGGAATACATTCAACATCTCCTGCCAACCAGGTCCTGTGCGGTCAAGAGAGGGGAAATTATATATAGCTAAGCTCTAGTTTTGCCATCAAGGAGTTGTCAAGCTAAGAAAGTCATATCAATATGACTTTATCACTACATGATGGCACAATAGCTCTAATATAACAGATACATCCCAATTTATCTTACACACCATAAGGAAACGTTCTGACAGGCACATTTTTGAAAATTCTGAGTAAATAAGCCTATCTTCACTAAACTTAAATAGGTCCATGCTCCCTCTTCAGAAAATGTCCAGGCTTCTAAGCCTGACATCAAGGCTGTCTATCTAAATTTAACCTGAACCTTTCTCTCTCATTATTCTATTTATGTCCTCTAAGCCCTAGACAAATAAATTGAATATTTTTATTTCATGCCTTTATGATTTTTCTGCCTTTATTCTTCCTGCCATCATCTCTCCTAGATTGCTGAATAATCTCTTTACTCCTTTTCTTCATTCCAACTTTCTGATCCCCCATGTCACCACCACCACAACCACTCCATACACATATACTCCACGATGCATCTAGACCTGTGCTGTCTAAAATGCTAGCCTTCTTAAACATACTTTAAAATTAAAAAAAAATTAAATTTAATTTCTTAGTTGCACAAGTTACATTCAAGTGCACAAGAGCTACACGTAGCTAGTGACTAGTATATTGGAAAGTACAGATGATCGAGCAGTTTCTTCATCATAGAAAGTTTAATTGGACAGTGCTAAACCAAGCTTTTCTGTCTAGAATACATATTTGTTCAGGTCATTCCCGTTGAGCATCTCAATATGAAATTCACGCTGCTTAACATGTGATTCTGGCCCGGTTTGCTTTGATCCATCCTGAAGCATCCCAGCTTTATAATCGCCCACCTTTTAGCCCAGCTATATGATTTACTTTCTGCCTTTCCAAGGGGAAACTTCTCATTATTTTGCCTCTGTTTGCAATATGTTGCTCTCAACTTCTGAAATGTTCTCTACCCCTCTGATCGTGCCATATACATGTAAATACCTCCAAGCTCTTCAATAATTGCCCGCTGATATCAGGACACAATAAAATTCTTTAACTTGTTCTCTGAGGCTTCAAAGGTTGTTTTGTTTTGTTTGTTTTTCCTTCACTATATTCCCGGACTCATATTAAACAGTGTTTCTTCACTTATTGGGGTTCTTGTAGTTCTTTACATGCCTTCCTCACCCTGCTTCCTCTCCCCACAGGGTTCCTTCACCTGCTGCCTCCTCTGGCTCAAACTCTCGCATCTCATCTTTCTTTACTCAATTAACTCCATTCATTTTTCAAATGTCAATTAATGTGTCTCATCATGAAAGAAGCCTTTATTACATCAAATGTCCTCAGTAAGACATCATAGTAAAAACTCAGTAAGATCACAATAAAAATATATGATTGTGAATAGTGGATTATATTCTAGATTATAATTATTTTATGGGCTCTATGAGGGATGCAGCTGTACCTATTTGGCTCACTATTTTCTTCTCAGCATCTAATACAGTGACTGAGACATAGAGGGGAATTCAACAATTATTTGTTAAATAAATAAACGCTTTAGCTCAGAATGACATGAAGAAAATTCTAGATGAGCTATACACCAGAAGTCTTTAAGACCAAGGTGGAGATTAACATGGGCTTTTAAGATATTAAACTTTGCATTACAAATTACTGCATCTGGAAAAATTTTTGTTGAACTTAATGTCAATGGATATAAGGTCACAAGGAACTGTTAGCAATCCTAACTGCTTGCCAAGAAAAAAAAAATGGAGAAGGGAAATCAGCTTTATCAGAGTGGCTGCATTATGTTTAGTAAACAATCATTTAGTGATTTGAGTTTCTCAGCCAGATCCATTAGTGAAAGAAGAGAACAAAGGGGTTTGGCTGCTAAAACGCAAGTGTCACTGTCTGCCAAGTCTACTAGGTGTGTTTTCATTTAAAAACTTTGCCTTTTTGATTTTATCTGTTAAGTGCATGAAGAAGAACAAAATAGCAATTGAGGGAAATATAAATAAAAAATAAAAAGTACATTAAGGTAATTTTTCTGGTTTAAATTTATCTTTTAAAGACTCTATCTGAATCTCCACTGAGGGCAGAGGTTGGGAACTATAGTGAAGAATGAGAGCTGCTTTGAATCCATTTCCCTAGAAGGGGAACAGTCATTTGTTCCCTGCAGGCTGCTGAGGAGGGATGGTCTTAGTCTCCTAGCTTAGATGGCCATATTTTGGACAAAGGTATTTCTCTGGAAAAAGTGGCAAGTAGTGAGCGCTCGGCAGTTAACCCTTAAGCATCTGGGAGATGGGTGTGTGAGTTCAAGGAAGGTGAGAGGGTGGTAGGGGCATCAACAGTATCTACTGCAAGGGCAGAAATCAGATTAACTGGGTTCAAAATTTGAATGCTGTCACTCACTGGTTGTGCAATTTCGGGCAACTTTCTTAAGTCTCTGAGCCTCAACTTCTTTATCTATAAAGTAAGAGTAATAACAGAATCCACTTCACATCGATATTGTGAACATAAAAATAATTAATATACATACCATTCTTGGTACAATTCCTGGCACACAGGACAGTACAGTAATGTCAGCTATGACAAAACAGAGTAATCTATGTAATATGATTAAACACTGTTTTGACCTGTAATAAACATGGGAGAAACTTACTAAATATTCAAAAGAGAATTAGACTTAGAAAGGGTCTTTGAATTTATCTCCATTAACCAATTCTATCCTCTTGAAGATTAAGCAGTTGAGGTTCATCAAAGAAGGATGCTTTACCTAAAGCAGGCCCAAGGTTCCCGCCTCACAAACATATACCCCTGTAAAAAATAGCCTCTGCATTCTAAATCAGTGGTTAGGACCATGACGATAAATCCAAAAAACAAACAAAAACAATGTGGAAAGCTAATTGTTAATGTTATTAATGTGGTTAATACAGAAAGGTGGTTTGGATAATTGGGGCCCTCAACCTCAAACAGAGTCTTCATTTACTATTGAACCTTACATAATCCACATATTACTTTTCAGAAGCTGAAAACTCATTTGTCTGGAATGCATCTGACTCAACAATAGCGGAAATTTTCTCCTGGTGGATAGCTTTAGATGAAAGAAAGCTCAGTATCTGCAAAGCCTCGAAATGTAGTGGTTTTCTAGTTTCACAGAGCGAGGTCTTTGTAAACATCCCAGTTTTCTGCCTGCCTTTACTAGAAAATTTTCTTTATGCAAGAGGTTATCTTTCTCACCATTCAAAAAGCTACCACAGATGCCTAGCCCAATGTGGACTTTTGTAATGCAATTCATTTGTCTGAGTCTATAATGAAATTCCAAAAATGCAGCAAATATGTTCACCTTGGGATATACATTAATAAAACAACTTCAGCTCATACATCTAAAACTACAGATACAAATGAATACATTTGCTACTTTGATCCATCAAAAGAGACTGCAATTTCCCAGTATAATTAACTGTAACTCCTGCAAACATCTAACTAGATATTAAAACATGTATTACACAAATGCAGGGCAAGTCACAGTGGCAGATCTAGTCCCAGGATTCAAGTACATGCGATCTTGATAATAAGATACAGAAATATGAGTAAGTTGTTTAAATTGTCCCACTAATGTAGGAATAAACAAACATTGCTAAGACTATTGTGATGACAGGGAAAGTGTTTTGTTAATGGTATGGAAAGTGTTTTGTCATCTTTGGAACACAGGATATAGATAAAGTGTTTCGAACACAGAGTATAGATAAATTCTGTGACATTGGTAGGTAATTTTCCTGTTGAGTGATTTTTTTTTTTTTTTTTTTGCCTTTGTTAAAAGGCTACCTTCAGCCTTGGAGTAATAGTAAAGTAGCCAATCTTATTCTTGTTTTTACTAGTATTAATACATCCATGAAAGCCAGTAATACATTCCTACAATATTAGAGTTCACATACTTGCATTAGTAAAATTATGCTCTTCTGTTCAACTCAGATTCCGAGGAACAGACTAGTTACATACCAACAGGTTTTGTCAGGAGAAGGTAACAAAATATTCTTTTATGTGCAGTTAATGTTTGTGTAGAATAAGATTGTGACACTAAAAGATCTAATTTACCTTTTGCAGAAGTCCTATTTTAGGAGAAATTTTAAAATGTGCTTGCATATTCCATTCTTAGCTCTCATGGTTCACTGGAAATATTTTCAGCACTTCAGAAGAGAGGTGCCAATAAGAAGCAGATGCAATAGCTGCATATTATCTTTGATAAGAAAATTTGACTTTAATAAAGAAAATGGGATCTACAGTGGTATCAGTTAAGATGTGATAGATTCTGAGAAATGTTGCAGATATTTACTTTTAGTTAACCATAGATAGTTAGGTAAGTGGTAGACATGCTCCTTTGTCTGAATTGTAACCCCAGAGCCACAGAGGTGGGGTCGATATGTTATATTTTGCTTTTCTGACATGAAAATTATGAGACTGCATTTCACAGAGAAAATGAGTAGAAATTCTCTTTGTGATGTGTGGAAAGAACCAGGAATTCTCAACAGAAAAATGCCTGGTCCACAGGTCTGTCCTGGAAAACAGATGCCTTGGCCATGGGGAACCACTTTTTCCATCTATTCTGGAGACAGAATCTTGTTCTGTTGAAAAATTGCTTGATATCCATCAATTTATAAAAACAGGACAATATCTCTAGTAAGAACCAAGTTCTTTTCCCGAATTGATCAAGAACTAATTTGTGATAATAGGAGGTTATTTTTAATAAGCAATCTGAGACTCAGTTTCCTATTTTGTAAAATACAGATGACAAAATGCTCCATAGCAACCTGACCTGTTCAATACTTGTTGCAATAACTTGTTGTAATTAATAAACACTTGTTGTAATTACCACCATTTTTGATCCTCTCCTAGGTGCCAAAGGCTCTACTCGGAACTCTGAATGCCACCCAAAGCCTATGTTTTACTATTAGAAATATTTCACTGAGTAGTATACAAAGATTTCAAATTTGTGGTAGCTTCCTTATAGCTACTAATATTGGAGTAGGCATCGAACCAAGTTTTGTCCCTAAATCCAAGCCTTACCAATTATTTTTTAATAATTCTAATAAAGTAACACCTGCAAAGTTTAGAAGGGCAGTATGAACATTGGGGGATATGTGAATCATGGCATATAGGTTCAGGCTATAATTAGATGGATGCTGTCTTGTGGATTTGAAAGTATGCATGTTAAAAGTCTTTATAAATATGTATTTTATATGTTTTGTCTATAAATAATTTGTATTCTTTAAAAATTACAAATTCTTACAAATATTTGTTCTTTATTTTAGGTCGTAGTTTATTTCATTCCTTATTTCATATTCCTACCAAAGTTTGAGAACCACCAGTATTTAAAATATTTAAAAAAGAAGGAAGAGAATACGGTAGAGGAGAAAGAAGAAGAGAATAGTTGGGAATACTCTTAAAATGATGTTTCTAAAAAATATATTTCATTGAGCATTTGTCCCATAATATGCTAAAAATAATGACTTCTTCAATCAGGAACATTTGATTTTGTGAAACAACATGCTATACCACTGGAAGTTCACCATGCACATTAGCATGTAAGTGCTTTTGCACTAGGAGATGTTTGCCTTTAACTTAGCATTTTCCAAATATATATTTTCACAAATCTAGGCTTTTAGGAAACATTTGCTATAGCTTACAGTACCCATATTCAGCAGGACTTGCTGTGGGGGACACTTCTCTTTAGGAGTCATAATGTCCTTTGTCTTCCCTCACTATTTTTCTGACCTAAACAGAAATGTATGCCCTTTTAGAAGTATTGGAAAGAAAAGATTCTACTCTTTCTGCTTTCACTTTATTCATTTTGTTTTATCTAACTGATGAAATTAAGACACTTCACCACTTAGGTGTTTTCCTACTGAATGGATCTTGTAATTCCTTGCTTTTGTCCTTCATTTGATAAGCTCTCTTGAGTCAAGGCATGGATTACTGTTTAGATGATGACCTCGTGGTCTCTCTCCGTGCCTGCTATGGGGGCTCAGTGGGTGTCAGCCAGCTATTCTAAGCAAGTGTATGGTCTTCCACACCCACTTCTTTCTTGAGTTGGTTAATACCAAATATTAGCCCTGGTGTATAAACCTAAGAATCCCAGCTGTAAATAAAAACTAATCCTACAAACCAAGGCTACCTGCAATCGAGAGGGTATTTAAATTCTGTCTGTTCAATTTATAGCTATATCTCACAAATGGGTCAAAATCAAGAGATAAAGAGATAAATGTTATTAATAAATATAACCCCAAATCCAGAAACCTCTTTTGGAGAAATTTATTTTGTCATTTTTACCCTTTTGATGAGCCTGGGTAACTTTGCATTTGAAGCCAGACCTGATTAGTCTAACACTGGTACTGACATTTTCTTAAAGAAAAGGCTCCACAGAGGGGGAGAAACCTAATGTTATCAGAATACCAAGCTTTCTAAAATGGCTTTGAAAGCAGCTGGAAAAAAAAAAAAAAAAAGAATGTTCAAATTCAGGAAACTGCAGGCAGTGGTTGCAAAAGGTCAAATCACAAAATGTTCCCCAAGATGTCAAATCACTCCTGGGGATACTCTGCAAAATTATGGGTTTAAAAATTTGACCTTACTTGCTCTTTATTCCCAAGCATTCAATTTTAAACTACTACACCCATTTCCCTACGGAATTCTTTCCACCCAGGAACTTTTTCATTCTGTGATATTCAAGGATATTTTTAAGATACTGTTAAAAATCATTGCCAATATATATTTTAAAACCTCTGTAAATTTTACCATACTATATAGAATTGGTTCAAAAAACCTAGACTTCTCTGAATAAGGAAACTTTGTTTTGGTGGGAGAAACACTGGATTCAAAGTCAGCAGACCTTGCTTGTAATTCCTGTCTACATGTGACCTTGTTGTATAATCCTGGAGGAATTCCATCTCTTTCCGGCTCTCTTTCTCTTCCCTATAAATTACAACAAATTCAATTAAATAATAGATCAGTAAAAACCCTATATAGCTGTTAAATATAATTTTAATATTTAAAAAAATATAGTGTTGTTTTTGAAATTTACATATGTAATATATATGTCAAATTTTAACAATGGGAGTTCTAAAATTTATTTTTGAAAAATTAAGGAATAAAAGGTTTGATGAAAAATTTTTAAAAACTGTCATTCCTTAGTTTGACTTCAGCTTTATAATGCGGAGCAAGGAACATTACCTTATTTTTCTTGTCTGTTTTTTCACAGATGAATTGGAAAAAGATTATCATCTGTACCTCATAGATTTGTTAAACCAATTAAATAAATGATTCCTATGGTGTATTTAGCACAGGGATTGAGACATGATAGGTGCTTAACAAATGCTACTGAATGCTATTACCATTTTTTTTCCACTTTTTAAATGTCTTCATATAATTCATAGGGTCTTCTAATCTTGAGAATCTAGCTGTATATCACAGTTGTTTGTTTGGGTTTGCATTTACAAAAAATGCCTTTAAGTTCTTCTGTACCTGTCAGGAAATCACATGCTTAGTCCCTTTCTTTCTTCTTCCAGTTTTAAATCTAAAAATCCTATAGCTGTACATCTAACAGAATCTTTTCTCTTGCATTGTAATGCCTACTTGGAGTCAAAGACAAGAAAGCAGAACCATTCATTTTTCTTATTTTCCTGACAAGACTATACTACAGCCCTAGCATTGTGAGAAAGCAGCAGCCCAGCCATAACATAAGAATGCTGCCTAGCAGAAGGTGACAGGCCTTGTACTCTACATGAAATCTGCAGAATAGAGGGTCCCCCTCAGAGCCATCTTGCCTCTACTCCACTCATTCATAATCACCTCTGTACATCAAAAAACTTTGTTGTGACTTGATTGCGTCATTAAGTGAAATAATATGACGACTTTGGAAAAAGTAGGTAACCATATACATTTTTAGATTATATTTGGACTTTAGAATCAAGTTTGTCTTGGTTTCCAATTTACATGCCAAATAATAATTTAAAAAAAATTATATTGAGTCTCACTCTGTTGCCCAGGCTGGAGTGTAGTGGCACGATCTTGGCTTACCACAGTCCCACCTCCTAGGTTCAAGTGATTCTTTTGTCTCAGCCTCCTGAGTAGCTGGAATCACAGGTGCCCGCCACTAGGGTCACCTAATTTTGTATTCAAATAATGAATTCTGGTCTCAAGCTGTTTGCCATGTAAGGCATTGAGTCTCTTTTGTTTTATAAAGGACAAACCAGAGTAGGGGTTAGTGTCAAGCATTTTCTGTCCACAGGGAAGATTTTAGTTGTACTCTTGAGCAGAATAAACTTCTAGGAGCCACTGCTCTGAGAGAAGGATCCTGAGAATCCAGGTATGTAGGCATCTGCCCCATATCTGGCTTCTGCTACTGTAGGATTGATATAGGGGATTACCAAAGGCTCTGTAATTCCATTATTTTGGGTTGGTACTTGCTTTATTTTCACAAGTTGTAACCCATTACTAATCAGCATCAAAAACAATTGTACGATGCTCTGCTCACCAAAACCAAAACTGTTTCTGTCCTCATTACAGAGAGTTTTCAGTGCCAGTACTTTCATTGCTGATTTAGAATTTGCATTTGATCATGCCGTGTTGAGCTAAAAGATATTTTACAGATCAGACAGGTTACTTCAAATGAATAAGAGGAGACCTGAAAGGGACAGGAGCTTGTCAAAGGTCACTGTTCACACCCCAGAACCTGCACGTGAAGCCAGGTCCTTCAGTTTACACAGGATGCCTTTAATATTCTCATCAATACTGTCATTTTGATAACTAAACTATGAGTTATAAATCTGAACTATAGTTTTAGCATGAAATATTTAATATATTTTTCTCTCTCCTTTGTCATGCTTGAGTTCCTGAATAAGCTTCAGAGGTAACTTATCCTTGTTGTGCAGTAACTGCTTTAATAATTTGCAAATAATAATAAGAGAAAAATCATAATCCTTAATTTTTTTTTTTTTTTTTTTTTTTTTGAGACGGAGTTTCACTCACGTTACCCAGGCTGGAGTGCAATGGCGCGATCTCGGCTCACCGCAACCTCCGCCTCCTGGGTTCAGGCAATTCTCCTGCCTCAGCCTCCTGAGTAGCTGGGATTACAGGCACGCGCCACTATGCCCAGCTAATTTTTTTGTATTTTTAGTAGAGACGGGGTTTCACCATGTTAACGAAGATGGTCTCGATCTCTTGACCTCGTGATCCAGCTGCCTCGGCCTCCCAAAGTCCTGGGATTATAGGCTTGAGCCACCGAGCCTGGCCCATAATCCTTAATTTTAAAGAGCTATGTTATTACTCAGGCTCTACTATTCTCTCAGCATTGAAGCAACAACTTAGCCCAACTAATCAAGAGAGATTTTTAAAGGAAGATTTTATGTTGGCATTAATAAATTTGTAGCCTACTTCAAATCTAGTGTTTAAATAATAGTTACCTTCTTCTTTGTAGTTTTCCATACAGTGTAAAAAAAAATCTATTTCTTTTCATGCAGTTTCCATAGAATGTATACTTAGTAGAATTTATTCACATTACCATATAGCTCTTTCACTCCAACCAGTTACTTAACAACATATAGAATTTGATGGTAAAAAGGTAACAGGAATAATTTGTGAAAACTGGTTTGCTAACTATAGGAATTATAGAATATAAAATAGTTGCTTTGAGTTAAACATTATTGTCTTTACTCCTTTTCATGTTAGGAAAGATACTCTTAATAATGTTTTAAGATTTGTATTCTGAATGAGGAGAAGACAAACCTTTCTTCTCTTGTTTGCCATGTATCTACTTCTGTGGAAAATTGGTAACCTAACCCAGTGTCAAATTCAACAAGATTTCATGTAGCTTATCTTCTGTAGAAAATCTGGTGTCATAAACATTGCTTACAGACTTTCTTGCTTTCCTATGCTAGTTTGGCTATTGTTCTTGTTAAAAAAAATACACGGATCAACAGCTAAGAAAATTTGAACAGCCTCCCTCTGTTTTTAGTTCCAAAATTATGTGTTTTAAATATTAACACTTTAAAGTAAATAAAAGATACACCAATTAGAAAAAAGAAAGCATATAACAGACTATTTGCAGTTAGAAAGACTATCAAGGATCACCTAATCCAGCTATAACTGCCGCTCAGACAGTTGAAATTATAACCAGGGTCATGTAATTAGTTAGTACCATATCTAGCTATAGAATTTTAGTTGCTTGATTCTTAATTTAAAGATTTCTGGCCAAGGGCAATGGCTTATGACTGTAATTTCAGCACTTTGGGAGGCCAACGTGGGTGGAACACGATGTCAAGATATCGAGACCATCCTGGCTAACATGGTGAATCCTCATCTCTACTAAAGATACAAAAATTAGCTATGCATGGTGGCATGCACCTGTAGTCCCAGCTACTCGGGAAGCTGAGGCAGGAAAGTCGCTTGAACGCGGGAGGCATAGGTTGCAGTGAGTGGAGATCATGCCACTGTATTCCAGCCTGGCAACAGAGTGAGACTCTGTCTCAAAAGAAAAAAAAATCTTTTTTGACAATGACATTCCATTAAAAGACACATACGGAAGATTCGGTCCATACTACTGAAATAATAACAGGATAACCATGACCACAGAAATATGCACATTTAGATATCAACTCCTTCAATTCTTCCATCTTAGAAATGAGGAAACTGAAGTCCCTTGCTCTTCATCCTGCCTTCTGAAGAAGTGGAAGTACAGTGTCAGTGCTTCACTGTCATAGATAACCATGTAATGTGGCAGAATAGGGAGAGGAGAGGAGAGGAAGGAGCTCAAGACAGAGGAATATTGATTATCTGCCTGCTGAGAGCTGACTTTGGAGCAACAGCGCTTTGCAAATGCTCATGTTTCCCTCCTACATGTCAGGAGAAGGGAAGCCAGGGCCCTTTCCAGCATTGTTCCTTGAGGAGCTGTGGCATGCTGTTATGTAAAACAAACCCAGACAAGGGAAGGGATGCCAGCAAACAGTCTTACTACACTTAGTCAACTGTCCTCCAGGGAGAGACTGACAGTGTCTCT
Source organism: Cebus imitator (assembly GCF_001604975.1). Lineage (NCBI taxonomy): Eukaryota > Metazoa > Chordata > Mammalia > Primates > Cebidae > Cebus > Cebus imitator. Next base: position 72,293 of record NW_016107401.1, on the reverse strand, counting down.
CTGCCTCCAGCAGTGAAAGAATGCCACTTGCTGAAAGCGGGTTGAATGACCCAGATGAGAATCTGAGCTGAAATCAATACACCTCCTCACTGTATCTCAGCCAGAAAAGAGAACTGGGGAAAACTTAAGCAGAAGAGATGCGTGGCTTGGCGTGTAGCCACCTTCTGTGATCTCCAGGAAAGTGAGGGTGTTCAGGAAATTGGGCCAGCAGGTAAAAGAAAAGAGGAGTTTCCCTTCTTCTGAATAATTTGAATAACCTAAGTAAAAGCATGATGAATACTAAATTTATGTATCACATATGCTTTCTGTTTCTCTGGGAAATGGTCTCTTGATGCTGTCTGTCCCATGTGATCAGAGATCTCCTTTCCACCTTCTCCTGCCTAACTTCACACAAAGCACCTGCCAGACCATTTACCCTGAGTAGCACTCTGTGCTCTCACTAAGTCCATGTGGCTTTGAGACCAAATTTGGACTCACACCCTGACTCTGGTGTGAATACTCTTACTAAGTGTATGACTTTAAGTTACTGAAATCCTTGGATCGTCAGTTTCTTCATGTCTATGCTCAAATCTTTTTGTGTTGTATTCCCTCTCTTTGATCAAATAGAAAGAAAGCATAATATACTAGGTGTCTACTGATCGCCATTTTTGGGCATTTGCATTTTACAGGGGACTCCTGAAGACACAATGCTGTGAACTCAGGAGACAAGATATTTAATAATGGGGTTTTGATATCATGGTTCATAGGAGGATAGAGTCATATCCAGAGCTCCCAAATCCATCGTTATTCATTCGTTCAGTGACAAAACGGACTCTCTAATCTGCCCTACAGACCCACCTCAATGTTGCTCAAATATGGAGAGATGCAATATGAGATATGAGATATGAGCTTCCACTGATGGCTGAACTAGGTTATAAATAAAGATACCCCCAATTTTATAATCTTACAAAAATCTTAGATTGAGTCATATACTAGAGCATACAAATAGGTGATTAGGTGAAGAGAACAAACTAGAACAACCCAATATAAACCTAGAATAATCTTAGATTTTTCTAACATACTTTTAATTTCCGGGAAAAGCCATTAGCCACAAATATCTAAAGTTATAGGCACTAGTGAAAAGATGATTTTCATGAAAAAATACATTTATATTCAAAACACATATGTGTTCAGAGATTCAATAACTTTGCTTTAAAAATTCTTAACAAGAGTTATGAGCTTCAGGCAATCCTGCTATCTTAATCTCCATTACTTATGTGTCTGTACTTAAGACTTTTTTTTTTATCTTTCTTTTCATCCTTAAGAGTGCCACTGTTGAATTCTAATGATGGTAGGTTTGCAGACGTAATGGTGCCTGGAAATTACCTCTAGAATTTTTTAATTGTAAATTTGAAAATGTTCAGGATGATTAATTACTATGGGAAATTAAATTAACTTATAACAAGATTTTGCTGATCACCTGCTATAAACCACTCCCGATGGTAGGAAATATAGATACAGGGTAAACAAGAGAGTTCCGGATTGCAAAGTGCTTTTTGTGTACAATGAGAGACTTCAGGTAAACAAGCAATTCAAAGCATTGATATAGCTGCCATGAACAAGAACAATGAAGGAAGAGAAATGCAAGCATATTTTCTGAAATTGCCACATCACAACTTAATAATGAAGGACAAATAGGAGTTGTCAAGTGAAGAATGTTTCAGGCAGAGGAAACAAGTGAAGAGTCCCTGGGGCATGTGGAAGCCTGACATATTTGAAAACTACAAACAGTTCATGTGGCTATAATGTTGATTGCTAGAATTAGGTTAAGGGAAACGTGGGGAAAGATGAGCTTGGAGAATTGAGTAGGCAGTATCATGTATGTCATGCTAAGGTGTTTGGAATTGCTCCTGGGAATGATGTGAAGCATTTCTTAGGCCATCTACCACCATTCGTGTGCAGAGAGAAGCCTCATTCTAGGATAACATCTGTCTTTCTCCAAGTTTAACTCTGTCTAACTCTGTCAAGTAGAGCCTCACACTTCATACAGTCCCATCCCCCCACAATAGAGGTAAAAAGCAAGTTCACACACTAGTCTAGGACAATGATTTCCATAGGATTTTCCATTTATCAGGGATCCAATGGGAGTGGAGGACTGAATTGCACAGTGGGGTAAACCTCCAACACTCTAGAGTGCCTTTCCTCGTCTGTAGGAGTGAAGATGAAACCACAAGCACCACTTTGTCAGCCATACTCTCAATAGCTGCACCAACACTGGCTAACTTGAATCTATCATGTCTAATCTGATATGAAATGTCATTACCCTCTCATTTCTTGAAGACTTTAAATATTGGCTCACTATCACATAGTCTAACATCTTTTGTATTAATTCTTGAGTTTTCAAAAATATAAGCCAAATATCTCTGTCTTCTACGTTTCTTACATTTCTTCAGATTGATGGTGTATGAAGTTGACCTCCATACTATTTTATTCACCCTCTTCAATGGCATATTCATGACATTACAATTTTTAAATTAACAACTGTAACCTTTCATAATGTCTATTTCCTGAATGTTACTGTGGAACAACATGTCTTATTTGTTTCTCACAAACCCCCTCTTATACTCCAGCATTCCAATGAAATAAAATAAAAATTCCATTAAAATAAAAATTCCTTACCACATTAAAGTTGAATAAATTGATAAAGCCAACTTTTTTCCAGTGTTAAATTTAAATGCTTATTAAGAAAAAGCTAATAAAAACATTTAAGAAATAAAATAAATAAATAAATAAAAATAAAAATTCCTTTTATTTTACGGAGAACTTCAATCTGTTGATGCTATGACCTTATAACCCTCCCTCATCTCCTCAATGGCCTCTCCTTCCTTACTCTGTGTAAGTCCTTTGGTTGGTGACTACAACTCCCTCATCCCCTCAATGGCCTCTCTCAATTCTCTTGCCTTTCATTATGTTCATCCGACAAAACCACCACGTTGATCAAATCAAAATTTTTTACTGCTTGATGCCTACTCTCAACCAACCTGATCTTGCTGTCCTTTGGACTATTGAGGTGTCTTCTTGCCTAATAACCTTGCAGCAATTAAAACGTAGTGTTTAAAAACTGGGAATCCTAACTATCAAAAATGGTGCAGGACCTCAAATCTTATGCATCATGCCTTACAGTGAAGCTGCTACCTACACTTGCCTTGAGGCCTCAAGGATTATGTCGCCCACAATCTTGGTGGGAAATGCCTTAGTCACTAGAATCCAGACACTCTTTGATTATATCTCATAATAAAATGTTAAAGCATATTTTTAAATCAGACATTCACAATAGAAAAGATAGATGAGCAAACAACAGGGTAAAAATGAATATGCAGAAGATTAAAAAGCACTCTCACACCAAAGAGAGTTTGCCCAAAGATTCAACTGGAAATAAATAAACACAAATTTTGGAAATTAAGAGAAAAAAATACAGGCAATAGATTTCTCTAGTTGTTTTCTATCAGAAAATGAAAGTTTCTGTTTTCTCAGGATATAGCATATTTGTCCCAAGGTTTGTTTTATTTTTTTTTTTTTTCAGACACAATTATTGAACATTGAACTCAGATGAAGTATGGTCAAAAAGACATCATCTAAACTGAGAAAACTTTCATTCGATTCTGTTTTTGATATGCCTAGTTGTAAATACACCGCCCTCCATCCACCCACACACATCTCCTTACGCCAGAAAGAACAGCAAAAATTGCATCTTATTCATTTTGAGACTGCTCTTATGTGTAGGTAATGCCCTTTCTTGGTGACTTATGAGATTCCTTGCATCATTTTGCAGAGGCATACTTCAATTCTTGGGTTTAATGGGCATTAGGAATATTTAGAAAGAGCTAGGCAGAAATGACTGGATCTCTAGCACTGTGTGTCATGTAGCACATTAAGAAATAGCCCATTCTTGGGATTCTACATACAGATTTTCAAGTCTGGCCTAGGTGGAGGGATGCTTTTACTTCACTCCTCATGTTTCCTTCCCTGTGAAGGTGCTCTGTTATAATAACATTGCCAGCCTCTGTCTGTCCTTCTCCTCCCTGGAGGGGAAAAAAACCACAAAACTGGATATGCATTGGCACATTCCTTCCTATTCCTTTTTCTTGGGTGGGGCTCTCTAAAAGGCATGCTATTCTATGCTGTTTTTCCAAGGGCGAGTAACTCTGATTCTGCTAGGTAGGTAATTCTCATTCTGGGCTATAGTACTAAAAAGCAATTTCTCTCACTTTGTGCTTTGGTCACGTTCTTCTCACTTTATTTGTTGTATTTTTCCATTGTTTTTAGAACATGGAAGGCAGGAAGATAGTGTTGCTAATTGAACTCTTAAAGACATTCACAATCATTTGAAAACACTTGTTCATTCTGACATATCAGCCTTTATTTATACTATTATCCTGGCCGAAGTGCCCCTTTTCTCTAGTATACATAGAACATTATTAGAGTCCAATAAAGATGATTATATCCTATCCATGACTAATTCCAAACAAATACATTATTGACTTTTAATGTTTGAAGTGTGAGGAAATAGAATTTAGAAAAAAATAATATTAGGAGGATGATTTTCAGGTTTTATTAATAGAAAACAAATAATACATATGCCTCATATTTTTCTCAAATATAATTAGTTAACTCTTTGATAATATTAAAACATTTAAGTAGTTATCTTTTAATTGTGATTAAGCACTTTGTTTTCAAATATACAATGATCTTCATGTTGAATATATTCTAAGGTATTTTCATATTGGTACTTGCTTGACTGTGCCAGAAGCTACTTTCCAGACATATAGTGCAAGATATTATAGTATTGATTTTAAAATGTCTAAATATTAAAGACATTAAAATGAAAAATAAATACAAACTTTAGAATCAACAGAATAAGGTCTTTTTAATGTTTTCTTTCTTTTCCTTCCTTTTTAAAATTTTCTTATTTGCCTTACAAAGTCTTTGACTATTATGTCAGGTTTTAATGGTCTCAAAATTCATGTTCTATCTTTTCCATTCTCAAATAGTTTATATAAGAATAATATTTTTCTTTAATGTTTAAATATATTCACTGATGAAGCCATTTATCTAGACATATCTTTGTGAAAGTCTTCCTTTTTTGCTTTATTGGATCTTTCCTTTTTTCTTTCCCTCTTTTTAAAATTATATTTCAAGACAACTGAAATATAATGGGTTGTCTGTCATGAAGATAAAATAACATTAAATAATCTGAAGTATAAAACGGACTATTTGTGACATGTCTCTATACTAGTGATGAAACCCTTCAATAGTACATGTGACAAATGCATTATATAGATTACCTATTCTCTTTTTTAATATATTCAGTATAAGCGAATTCTATAATCATTTAATTTTTAACAGTCTTGAATTATTTTTGTCTGTTTTAAAATTTGTGTATGTGTATATTCATTTGTCCAGTTTGTTTATTTTTTGTTTGTTTTGGTGTGCTTTTAAGAGAGACAGCACTGCAGCAGAGGTCTGACTCTTATAGTTATTAGGATATAGGATCTATGAATTGCATTTAAGTATTCAATTTCCTTCCGATGTTTAGCCAATGAAACTTTACTTTGGTTCTAGATAATTTAAAATTACTTCAAGTTACATAAATATATACCTTGTCAAATTTTAAAATAACCATTTATTTTTATGTGTTTGTGTGTATTCTAGAGGAATTAAGAAAGATATATTTGCAACTCATCCAATTTCACAAATTTTCTTATGCATTTTATGTGATTGAAAGTTAAGAATGTTTTTAAACCTGACTTTTGCCCTCAGTGACACTAAGACATTGGAAAGTTAATGACAGCACTAATTTATTCATGCCTGCATAGTGTCTATATGACCCTTTGACTGCTAGCTATTCTACATTTTATGGATATGGAAATTCAAAAGCCTTAAATTACATTAAACCATAATCCCTTGATCTCAAGAGGACATATTGATGCTCTTTCTGTTCTGTCCACATCACTATCAAACCCAATTTCTCCCTATTTGCAAAATTCATTTCAAATGCTTCCATTTCATGATTTTTCTTCTAGTTACCTCCTTCAATTCCACCATGCCTTTAAAAAGCCCCTATTATATGCCAGGCACTAAGTACTTGCTAAGGAGAAAACAATAAAATTGTATGTTTGTGGCACTGTATCTATATTCAGTCTTATAGAGGAGAAACCCTCTTATCAAATACAAAAAGAGCTTGTACTAGGTCATTTGGTGAAAAGGAATCTAAGTTATTCTGAGTATTATTGATACAATGTTTCAACATGCATTTTTAACTAAAATTCTACAAAATATACATTTTGTTCACCATTAAAAGAAAAAAGATCCAAAGCTCCTTTGCTTTGAGCAAGAGTCTACCAACTGGTTATCCAAATGTTATCTTTTATATACAAATCACATCCACATTCATCAATTTTAACAATATTGAGTGTAAAAATTATTTATAATATGTATTGTTTTATAAGCATTTACAATTCTTTAGCTCACATCTAATTATATGGCCTTAAGTAATATGGAGATTGTATCATTAAAATAATAGTTGAACATTCATTAACAGGTTTGCATGGAAACACAGCTGACTCTGGATAAACATTAAACTCAACAGAAGTATGTGGACATGCAATGGAATGACCCAAGAGCATCTAGTGTTCAAATTGCCACAGACATTGGTCCATACTTTGGACAGAGGGAAGTTTCAGTAAAAAGCATACTCATTCTACAGTTTTATAATAATTCGGATGAATGACTAAAACTTTAAGCTTATTGAAACTGGAATCCTTGCCTTAACTTTGAACCTAATAGCCCTTGATACAGTGTTTTATATAAAATATGTGCTCAGCAAATACTAAACAAATAATGAACAAGGTATCTAATTGAATATTATCTTGGTTAAAGAAATCAAGCCTGGCTTTTTGCTACCAGGTTTTAATGGGAATTCTTAATCTAAACTGGCTAGATCTGTTCTTGTATAATACAGCTTAAATGGTCCTGTAAAGTTATGCTGTGCTTTGCAATTACAGAGCAATTTTCGTATACTTTAATCTCATTTAATAATTACAAGGATCCTATATGGTCAGATAAATTGAATACTTTAATTCCTATTTATAGGCATGGAAACTGTGGATAAGGTAGACTAGAAACTGCCTGAGTTCATGCAGCTTGCAGAGATGGTGTGAGAGTTCACATGCCATCTCTATTATCTGATACCTGATCCAGGATCCTCCCAAGTCTATATCTTATATTGAAAGATGAATAGCCAAGCAAAAGCTACAGTTCTGGAGTCCTAACTGCAAATCTCTAATATCTCCACTGTACAGAGAACTCAAGTAGGCATAACGTCATGTTTAGACATGAAACTTCAATGCTAGAGTATCTCAAAAAGAGCTTAATACTCCCTTTGAGTGTGATGTATTATATTATATTCTCCTAGACCTGAGGAAGAACCCCTAATGGACTGAGGGTGCATGGGAATGTTGGACACAACATCAAATGACTATCATATATAGAATTATGGGCAGATCACATATGTGTGCAAAGGTCGTGCCTGGTACTTCCATGGGCCCAAAACTGAATGTAAAAGATAGGGAAAGTCCAGTATAAACCATCTAGTACCTGACTTAGTGGTAAGTTGGCACAGCTATGGAAACACCACCTTTGTCACTGTCTGAGGTTTTAGCAAAGGCTTCTCCAGTAAACCCCAGTTATTTCTGTGCAGGGCTGGCAGATGGACTGTGCAGATACACCTCTCCCACCAGCCTCTGTCTGAGAGGCACTAGGCACGGCAAGCATGGGGGCGATCATTCCAAATGCCAGGAAGAGGAGTAGGTGGAAGTAGGCAACTTGCTAAAAATAAGCCCCTAGAGTCGTCACAATTAAGAACTACAATAGCTCTTAAACAGCATTATGACTGTACCAATACCTTCAAATTATATTCCAAACATATCCTAAGGTACTTTAAGAATTTAAGGTATATTTAGGATAATGATTTCTTCATTCAAAAAAATAAAAATGAAAATGACATGCTATTGAAGCACGTAGGCATTGATGTGCTTGGTTGTAGTAAAAACCATAGATTTTTGTGCATGGTAAGTGCTTCATCAGGCTTAGCACATAGAGATTCATGTAAAAATGATTTAATGTTGAGTTACAACTGTCTCATTGTCATTTCGTTGGGCTGTGGGCTGCTCAAGAAAAATTTACCTTCTTGAATCCTATTTGGGAACATAGGAGGCTGAGAATAAATAACCAAAGAACTGATCTCTGAAAGTAGGGTAGTAATCATGTATCTACTTCAAAGTTCTTATAAGAATTATGAGATGCTATAAACAAAGTGCTATGGGTAGTTTGCTGCACACAGTAGTTTTCAACAAATAAAACATGTTAGTAATTATTACAATATTGGGTAACTATGAACTCTTGAAGTAAACAGCAATTATCCTGAGAGAAATTTGGAAAGTTGAAAATAGGTCATCAGTTTTCAGGAGGAAATAAGCATTTGCTTCTCTCAGCCCCAGACAGAATACAGACTAGCACTGATGCTAAGTTCTGTAATTTTCCTTGTGTCCCCACTTACAGGCAAGATAATGCATTCAACGTTTTGATATGAAAGAATAATTCTCTTAAATATCTCCCTATATCTCTCTGTGGAATCTAATTTCAAATTGTTTTCCATCCTACATTTCTTATCTGAGAGTTTAATTTTCAATTCCCAAAAGAGTCAAAGGACTGCATTTAACTGGGTCCAGCATTCCCAAATGCCCCTGGGGACCTCAAATGTGTCCAATGCTACCAGTCCCTTTTTCACTTTAGGTTAAAGTGCATGAATCCTAGGGGACAGCCCAATACCACCTTCCTCTGTTTTCCTCTCAGTGTAGCTTTCTTTATCCTTTTATTTCCATATTTAGCCTTGATCTTTTAATAGCGATTTTCCACCAAAGTGGCAGAAAAGTCAGAATTTTGCCTTTTGTCTTGCTTTAATAATACCCTTGATTGTTATCAGCTCGTCATCCTTCTTAAGTCCCGATGACAAAATCTGATCACAGGAACCCAAGAGTGAGAAGCAGGAACTTGAGTCACACTCTCAGCTTTGCTCCTTGTGGAGCTGGGACAAATGATTCATTTATTTCATGTCTCAATTTGCTTACTGGCATGTGTGTGTGTGTGTGTGTGTGTGTGTGTGTGTGTGTATGTGTGTGTGTGTGTGTGTGTATAGACCTGCAGGAGTCTTACAGATGATTACCACAGCAATGATCATGATTATGTTCTGCCTATACGCTGCTTTCCCAACATGTCACAAAACATTTTTACATTCCTTATTTCATTTGATTCTTTCTACACTTCTCTGAGAAAGGCAGCCTGCTAATATGCACATTAAACTGATAGGAAACTGAAGCACAAATGGATAAAAGGATTTGATCAAGGCAATGCAGTAAGTTAGAAGCAGTCTTAGGTGTAGAACCTGGGTTGAAAGACTCACCCTCTAGTGTTTCATTCAGCACTCCATGATATTCCACCTAATAATTAATAATTACAAACACTATCAAAAATACTAAGTTATTCCTCAGAAGTCACTGAAAGCTGACATGTCTCAGCAAATGTAAATATTGGTCATCTTGTTAATTCAGTCATTTTTCTCTCTTGATTTTCATTTTTCTTTATTCTGCTTTACTTCAATATCTAGTGCATGCAAGAGGACCTGCCAAAGTAAACTTTTGAATTATGTAACTTACCAGAGGAGCTTGAGAGAGGGCTATTGAAATGAGATATGGAAACCAATCTTTACATGATTCTTTTCTATGAAACTAGAAGCTGAGAGACCTTAAGCGTACCATTTCACTTCTCTGTACCTTATGTATATACCATATATTTTATTTCATATATATATTATTTCAGATATATACTTATGTGTGTGTGTATATATACACATATATATATACATATACGTGTGTGTATATATATGTGTATATATATACACACACGTATATGTATATATATATGTGTATATATATACACACACGTATATGTATATATATATGTGTATATATACACACACACATAAGTATATATCTGAAATACATATTTATGTATATATACATATATATGTATTTCACATATATATGTGTGTATATATATCCTGGGCCTGACTACTCAAGTTCCTTTATTTCATATATGTGTATATGTATGAAATATATATATATATATATATATACACACACACATATATGTATTTCACATATATATGTGTGTATATATGTATATATATACATATATATATATATATTTCATATATACACACATATATGAAATAAAGGAACTTGAGTAGTCAAGCCCAGGATTTCTCTGGGTTGCATGATTTTGTCTTTATTATGTAACTATGGCATATAGCACTGTTAGTTATGTGAAATGGAAAATAATTAACTTCTCTGATAGCAAATATGTGCTTGCATGCATGAATGTGGGTGTTGTGTTGTGTACGCTACAAGCTAGTCATGATTTACCAACAAATCAACTAATATTTCTTTTCCAAGTTCTCAGGTACTTTTCTTCCAAAGCCACTTTTGGGGACAGCTATTAAAAAACAGCTCCCTGTGTGAAAGCAGCCTGTTCCATGGTAAAAGCGACGCCACGCTGAAGCAAATCCACCATAATCTGTGATTCCTGAATACCAAAGTATTCTCATAGCAAATACAACCCCTCATAAAGATGTTTATCTAATGTCCTCAGTGGTCAAAATTTTGCAAGAAAGTCTGAGGCATGACCACCTGCGCATGTTTAACCAAAAAGCTTGATACATATAAAAGAAATTTTTTGGAAGGCAGGTTCAGGGATCTATCATCTTGTGGCTACCTTAGACATTGCTTCCATCTGTAAATCTCTATTAAATGTTTCTTTCTGAGAAATTGGATTTGACAGCCTTTTTCTTCAGCCTCTCAGATTCCTCCACTTTTGGGGGTGGGTTTCCATAGACCTGCTCACCAAGGAAAACTTCTGTAGTCTGTAGTCTGAATGGAAGGTTGCAGAGTGAACAGGAGCGCACCATTGAATCAAGCACCAAGCACTAGGTTTTACTAACTAAAAAAAAATATATAAATCACATTTATTTTCTTAGAGCCCTTAAATATGCCTGAAAGTTTTTAAAGAGGTTGTCATGAAGAAACATTTTTATTTCAAGGGTAAAATTAAGGGATGAGAAAGATGGGGAAAGAAATGATATTGTGATCACATTATCACCTATTTTCAAAGCTAGCCACAATTTCCTAAGCATTTTCAAATACATACCTCAGTCTTCTAGCAACTTTGGCAGAGCAATTATACATTTTTTTTTTCATTTTACAGAGAAGCAAAGTGAAATCTAAGAAGCTACGTGAGTTGCTCAAATATACTCACATATTCATAAGTTTAGCTGGAACTTAAAGCCAGATCTTCTCATTTCTAGCACAGTTTTGCTATTATAGTATCCATGTAATTATACAGAGTTTTCCTTGGAGATACAGATAATATGTCCGGTCATGGGAAGCATTTTAACTGTCAAGATTCTCCTGTTACTTCCTCATTCTTATTTTTATAAAAAGAAAACTAGATATGTTAGAGTTAATTATCAAAACCCTATTGCCATTAGCTGCAGTTAATAAAACTTATCAGGCTGTTACACTACATAATTGGCATGAGTACCTGGAAAATATGTGTTTTTATTATGTTTATTACAGATACACATGCACACACAGACACACACACACAGACACACACACACACACACACACACACACACACACACAAACCTCTGTGAACATCAATAGTTTTTTTTTTCTTGAAAACTGCTATCGATGGCAGAAAAAGATTTGAGGAGAAAAAAATAAACAAAACTGCTATACCGAATCACCACTACCTACAAGTAAGACCCAACAAAAATTCTGGGGCTGACTCCCAGATCAAATCCTGACTCAGGATTTGAATCTATAATTCAAAAACCTGCAAAAAATGGTCTCAAGTTTACAGTTCTTGTTAAGTGATTAGCAGGGTGTCTTTCATATGTGGGATGCCCAATAAAAGTTGACTTTACCGTCTGCTGCATCATCATATCATTACCAACACTACTTATCTGTGCATATATTAATGGTGGCAGATTTTTAGGACCAAAATATCTCTCACTACTCAATTATTCAATGTCAACCAATGAAGTGGCAATTCTATTTTGTATTAATTCAGTCTTGGGTAGAGGAGAGAACAGTTGTTTGGGGTCCCCTCTGCTTGTTAATGAGCTCTACTTCTACTAATAATTAGCCATATGGCAATGTTTTAAATTATTGGTAACACTATGCTTCATGTACTTTATCTATAAAACAGAGGAACATAATTATTTTTAAGAATGCTTTATAAAAGGAAAGCTTAAATCATACCTCAATTGTTAAGATTAAATACAGGAAAACATTTTAAAAGTTGCTTGAAACTTCTCTTTTTGACAATATCTTCCTCTTACACAGGATGCTTAGAGACATGAAAGATTTTTTTCTATGCAAAGAATAATAACAACCAAGACAATCACATTATTTTTTCACTGTTCTTTATTAAATCATGTTCAATTACTTCCTCCTACTGACAAGGGGATGATTCTGGTTTATTGTTTTTTAGAAGTTACCACTGACTAATAACTATAAAATTGAATTTAGTACAGGACCAATATTTTGGACTTATAATTAATAAATCTGTCTCAGCAGTACATCAAAAAAAATGCTTATGTTTATAAAATGTGATAGTTCCCATCACCCTACGATCATTTTCATGTTAATATCATGTGTTCTTACCTGCCCTTCTGAAACCAATTTTACAAAATAGGAAATCATGCTATAGGTCACTGAAAAAGTGAGACAAACTTGACCCAAAACAGTCTTTTTTTAAGTGGATAATTCTCAGAGAGACATTTGCATACTTGGGGTATACTTTCTCTGAGAGTATGGTATCTCTTTCTCTTTTTAAAAGTGACTTATCCTGACACATGATCTTGAGATCTGAAAACCAACAGAAACTAAAACTGGCAAATCACCAGCCTAGGACTCTATTCCCCATTCACATGACTAGGAATGCCTTTCAAACTCTCTAAGAAGATGGGATCTTGGTCAAAGTTATAATCTCATACTGCAGAATTAAATTGCACAGAGTATTGCCTGCCCCACTGCTTCTAGAGAAGATTTCATGAGAACTGGTGACTGGGCCCCTCTGACATGGCCAGGTAGGTGAGACATGTGTAATATAAAGGATTATATTATAATTAATTGTTGGTGATAGTTTTGTAATTCGGATATTTGCTGCCCCTTTTTATGAAATTCATCCCTATAGAGGCCTTCCCTGTGGCCCTTTGTGTGAAAGCAGTGTGCATCTTATTCCATGAACATTAGGTTTGTTCAAGGGATTTGCTTTGGTCAGTAGAATGTGAGTCAAAATTACTTATGACCCACAAAGCAGAAGCTTTAAGGACCACTTACTCTTCTATTATTTCCCCTTTTGGTTATGAGAATGATGTGCCACAGAATGTTGAAACACAGGAGGGAGAACAATATATGCAATGTAAACTTTTTTTCTAACTTTAAACCATTGAGATTTTAAGGACTATTTGCTACCATAGCATAATCTATATTAAGATGACAAATACAGACTGATTCTACCATACTTATATGCAATCACCTTTAGATAAATTGATAAAGAATAGGTGATTGATAGATAGATAGGTAGATACCAAAACAATAACAGGAACACAAATAACACACTAGATAAAGAAATAAGGCCAAGAGTAAATCTTTCTGGAAACACACACACACACACACACACACACACACACACACACACACACACACACAATGTGGTGTTTAATTCATCATTGGATTGCAATCAGACTGTCAGGAAAGATGAGTGTTTATTCAGTAACTTACACCATGATATTGAACAAGGTTCTTATCCTCTCTGTAAACTTTTCTATAAGGTTGGTTTTACTTGATAATTTCATCTGGAAAATGAGAACCACATTATAGAATGGCTGTGAAAAACGAATGAGATGTTGTGTAGAAAGAGCTTCAAAATATTAGCGTATCTTATTACTATCATTACCATTATTGTAGAGGTAGTAGTGTCATTATTATTTTGACTGCTCATTCACAGCACTATACATATTCAGCCAATTTATACAGTTAAGATAGAAAAAACAAAATAATACGTTAATACATTAAGGTCCTTTTATGCACTCTTGATTGCAAATTTTCTTGTTTGAAGACCTGAGTGTCTATTCCTTCCTCTCTGAAGGCCTTGTCACAACCACCGCCCTACCTTCATCCCATCCCCAATTTCTCATTCACAGTAAATTCAGTTAGCATCCACCCTTGCTCCTCCCACTCACAGCAGATCTATGTTTCCATGCTGAATTCACTTCATTAGACCTTAGCTAACTTATCAGCCATCTCCACGGTAACACCCTGGGTCCCTTCCTTCACCTAAGATCTCCACATGTGACTGACAAAGTAGATCTGTTAATTTCTGAATGTGACATAATAAGAAAACATGATAAAAGTTTCATTTCATTAGGAATTCTAGGGGACATAGAGAACACAAACACCCACCAGATGTTTGCTTCATCACAGAGATGTTAAACAGCAGGAAATATGACACAGTGTTTTAAGAATGAAGTAGACCTTCAAAATCAGTCTAGTCTGATTTTTATATATTTTGAGATGAAGAAATTACAGGTTCAAAGAGAAATAACTTCCTTAAGGTTATTTGGCTGCATGATAACACAACCAAAATGGAAACCTTTAAACAGGAATCATACAGTATGTAGAGCTCTATACGCAGCTGCCTCATTTTATCAAAGTAAGTGAAGAATAGGGTTTTATTGCAGAATATGAACTGGGTAGGTCTTCAGAAAATCACTAAAGGACAATGTATCAATTTGATTGACAATGCAAGACTGCTAATGTGCAGTAAAATGGCAACAAAGCAAAATAGCAACAAAACAAAGAGGCAACAAAGCAAAATTGCAACAAAGCTTTTAGCTGCTTACATGTGAGTTGAAAAACTAACTAAAAGACAGCAAAGACTACAGGCACAGATGTCCATATATAGAACTTCACAATTTTATTTTTATTCAAAATCCATCTTCCATGAAAGTGGATAGTAGAGATAAACTGAATAAACTTAAAATTACTTATGCTAGATATTTATGATACATAAGCCCAGTAGCAGAATGTCAAAAGAAGGTAAGACCTAGATTGACAAGATTCTGGCACTTCTTTGCAATTCACCTAATATTTTTTCTTCAGGCAAACGTTGATTGAGTCATGGTTTTAACATTCATTTTTTTAGAGTGTCATTTTGTGACAGAAAAATCCTGTTTGCCTCTAAAAGATAAAATAATATTCTTCATCTCTGCAGGTACATATGCGCTCTCATTTTGAGACTGATCTTTAATTTTCCCCATTTTCATCAAGATACACGTACACATTGCTTTCCAAAATATGAAAACAGTGGCTCAAGTAGGGAACACAATTTTGAAAATTGGACAGGGAGTGGTAGAGACTTTGGTAAACTGGAGATTGTATGACCCACATGTTGAGACAGGTGATAATTTAGCTCAACATAAATATTTTTACATGGAAATGAGGGCTTTCCCAGATATTTAAGATATAAAAATGTTTTACATTTCCATGAAAATTCTCGGTTGTTTAATATTAGTTGATACATAAAATAAAATTTAACTCTGATCATCTTAAAGACCCATTCTATAGGCAAGAGTCAGATAATTGGCGACCAATTCAGAAGCTCTGACTTTACCTCTTTGGAGTAATTTCCCAGTAAGCGAAATTACAACTCAGCTTGATTTTTAAGATTTAGCCCTAAAATTTTATTTTTGTGCCAATCCTACTTCACTCTTAGTCACTAATATTGGTAACAGGAAACCACCCATAAGGTAATGTGATCATTAGGCGATTACAATTGGTGTCCATGATTGCATTACCTCTGTAACCAGGAGCCATTACACAGTTTATGAATTACACATTGTCTTTTATACTACATAGCTCTTCACCACTTAGCAGTGAACAATAGATGTAATGATGAAAATCAAGGTACATGGTGCTATTAGTCATGTGAGTATAATGAAATTAGAAATCGTGTTTGGCAACTAATCCAGTAAACTCACTTGTCTAAACTGAAGCTTTCATCTTTGATTCTTGTCAGCAATGTAACTTATTTATTGTACTTCAGTGTCTCTAAAGAAAGATATCATCTTATAAAGCTGGTAGTGAAGTGCTTATGGGCAAAACATTTAGGTTTGTGGTGGACATGGAAGAAGAACTAATTTTAAGAAAATTTAACTTTTTAGTGTATTTTCTTGTCATCATTCTGGAACATGGTGTACTACAGAGTAGTTAATTTTGGAGTGGATAAATTGGAAAACAGAGAAATGTGAAAAATTAGACATCTATGATGTGTTTTCTATGTTAAATGTAAAGCACTGTCAATTTCTTGAACAGCAGAGATACCCATATATAAAAGCAGGCCGGGCACGGTGGCTCACACCTATAATCCTACCACTTTGGGAGGCAGATCACTAGATCAGGAGTTCAAGACTCCTGATCTTGTCAACATGGTGAAATCCTGTCTCTACTAAAAAATACAAAAATTAGCTGGCATGGTGGCAGGTGCCAGCAGTTTCAGCTGCACAGGAGGCTGAGGCAGGAGAATCACTTGAACCTGGGCGGTGGAGTTTGCAGTGAGCTGAGACCACACCGTTGCACTCCAGCCTGGGCAACAGAGCAAGAACCAGTCTCAAAAAAAGAAAGAAAGAAAGAAAGAAAGAAAGAAAGAAAGAAAGAAAGAAAGAAAGAAAGAAAGAAAGAAAGAAAGAAAGAAAGAAAGAAAACAAAACAAAACAAAACGAAATAAGAAAAAACTGCAAACCAGGCCGGGCACAGTGGTTCACGCCTGTAGTCCCTGGCAGGTAGATCACTTGAGGTCAGGAGTTTGAGACGAGCGTGGCCAATATGGTGAAACCCCATCTCTACTAAAAATACAAAAATAAGCCAGGCATGGTGGCTGTGCATCTGTAACCCCAGCTACTCTAGAGGCTGAGGCATGAATCTCTTGAACCCAGGAGGCAGAGGTTGCAGTGAGCTGAGATCTTGGCACTGCACTCCAGCCTGGGCTACAGAGCAAGGCTTTGCCTCAATAAATAAACAAATAAATAAAAGCAAACAAAAAATGACATTGTAAATCATGTTTCACATATTGGTCAATCCTTTTTCCTTGGGGTTTTACTATCTGTTTCTATTTTGCTGGATGTACCACTAAAATAGATGTTCTTGGTCTTTTAAATGAAATACATTGAGTGGCAGGTGAGAATGGTAAGCTCTAGTCAGCCCCTAATCTGTATGCCCCGCAAATTCTTTTCTAGAATGTTGTGCCACACAATGTTGTGGCCTTCATAAAAATCTCCTTTTTAAAAAAAGAAGGTAAAATATTGTAAAAAGAATACATTATTTTCCTCATTGCTATTTGCTGCACTTTCCAGTCAGTGATATGCTTAAAAGTACATATCTGCAATGCTGAATAGCATTATTTTCTGAAACTGGAAAAATAAGATGAAGGAATCACTCTCTTACATCAAATAGGGCAAAAACAATCTTCAATGAGTTTGTGTGTAGAGTATCATCTCTGTAGGCTCATTCTTCATTCTCTCACTCACATTTTTGCATTTTCAAAAAAAGATTGTTTTAAATTTATTTTGGGGCAGCAGCTTTTTCGGAGAGATATATTAGTTATATCAGTCACATTGATGTTGAGTGTCTCTTAAATATAGCTAAATTAGGATTTTCAGTTGAGTTAGAAAATACCAACAACTTGGATTTTAAAAATGCTTTTAGACCTGGCTGGTTTTGATATTGTTAAAAAATATAAATTTTTAAATTTATTATAAATAGTAGTCATGCAAACCATTTATTATATATTCTCTCAAATGGAATGTTTTTTCAAAGAACAAGTTTTCACAAATACACTAGATTCAACAGTTTCTGAGTTAAAGCCAGATTTGAATGGTCATGTGTAGGTCCACTTAACTGGTGACTAATACATCCCATAAGATGTAAATAACTTTTATGAAAAATGAAAGGATGTAATTGCTAAATTAAGTTTCTCACTTGATACTTTTGCTATATCTGAATATAATTGCTATTCCTACAGGTTAACATACTGTTAATTCATATATATGGCTATCATATTAAGTGCTAATACTTCATTGTTGCATGTTTCTGTAAAAGTAGCTATATTCAAGCTTAGGAATAGTTTTTATTTTAATTCATCTCTTTATGGAGTAAATTTCTGGATCTGAATAAAAAACTCTACCCACTGAATAACCTTAAACAAATAACTTAGCCCGTCTATACTTTAGTTTCCTCCTCTATCTTGCAAAATAATAGTCTCTTTCTCAGAAGCTTCATGTGAGAAATAAAATACCACTGTGCATATGACATAGTTGCTAGAAAGTCATAAAACCCATTGTTCCTTCCTAACCCAAAATTGAGCTACATTTCCCAGCCTCATTTTCTGTCTGTGGGAATATGCAGCTAGTTCTTGCCAATAGAACATAAGCAGAAATGACATGTGTCACCTTCAAACCAAACAATTTTCCTTTGATTTCACAGAACTTCTCTATGCCATCTCCCTCCACCCCTTAAAAACTATCTCCCCACTAGGTAATGTGAACACAACCTTGGAATTTAAAACCCAAATATATGATTTTCAACATAATATACTAATATTCCAGAATCACAATGGAAAGAAAATAGGTTATCATTTTCGGTTAACATTTTTGTTTAAGGTGTATAATAACATATTACTAAGAACAAAACAGATGGAGGGGGAGACCTGATTCCTCTAAATTAAAAACCTAAATGCCAAGGAGTTCATTTTTGCACTTGTTTTTAAAATATATTGAAAACTTGATTAAGGAAAAACATTCTAGAAAAATATTCATTTATAAAGAAAGTGGCTCTTACATTAGGACATTGACAATGTAACCTTGGTTATATCAGGATTACAAATAAATGCTGAGGACAAGGACTTTAAAGAAGCACCTAATCAAATGCACTCCTTTTATAGATAAGGAAATTTCATCCCAGGGAGGGTAAGTGACTTCCCCATGGCTGCTCCAGGCCCAGCTCGATTTACATAATTTATACATTTTCCTCTCCTGAGACCAAAGTTAACTTTCTAAATTGAAGCTTAAAAATAAAATTAAAATCTATTACCGTGCAATCATCCACTGGCTTATTTTAAGATATTACGCTGCTTCAAGTAGTTTGAAAAATTTAGTATTGACTAAAATAGGCTCACAACTCACTGAGACTCAGGAGTAACAGGAGACTGGAGGATTGGTGACGTAGTTATTTATTTCTCTTATTTCATTTAGGGTTTTTTGTCTCCTGCTTTCAACATCTTTAATTAAAACAATTGCATTAACTTGTATTTTTTTTTTTACTTTCCTTTTTTTTCTGCCAAAGTAGATCACCTAAGTGATGAGTCAAGTTTTGTGCATGTTTCCTTAGTTTACCAGGGACATTTAAATTAAAACATCCTGAAAGGTGGACGCTATTGTTTTTTATTTAAAGAAGCATTTTATTCGTACGTAAATATTGATGTAGGCAGAGAAGTTTGGACTTGAGCTTGATATTAATTAATAAAGTAAATAGGAGCAGAGACTTTGGGATAGGTATGATATACCAAGAAAATCTCAGGTAGAGAAACAGTATGATGGGAAATGAGGCACAACATTTAAAGATGTAGAGTAGTTTATAGATATTTTAGAAATCGGGCAACAAGCATGAACTTCATCCACGGAGCTGGTGTTTCTAAAATTGTGATCTGCATGTCACTGGTGTAAAGGAAGATAAATTTAGTGGTACACATATTTTTCATTTTCCTAGTTATATATTCCTTGTGATAAAAATCAGGAAAATATAACTAAAACATGAAACCTAAGAAAAAAAGTGGCATTAAAAACAACAAAAACAAAATAATTTATATGGTTATGCCAAAAAATAATTATGAAGACATTTCATGAAACACTGATGTTTTGAATGCATTGCTAAAGATAATATGACAAATTTAATGGTATCCTGATTTGGGAGAAATGTGATCTATTTCTTCGTGATTCATTATGATGGCATGAGGACCCTAACAATGTAGGTTCCTCTAAGAAACTCATTTGTCCACTTTTCTAGCCCGTATCTCAGGATGACAACAGGAAGAACAAAGAGTCAAAAATTATGGATAGAATTTGATGAGCTGGTCATGGCAACATGACAGAAAGAATAAACTCTTCTAGTTTAACGTACACAATGAGCAATGGAACATACATACATATAATAGCATTCTGCATTATGTATTTCATTGATGAACAATATGTCATTTTATCAATATAATTGTTACGAGTGATTAATTCAACAGTTATCTGTAATAATCTCTAAGCCAGACACCAGGTTAATAATCCATGATGACTATTAGTCTGGCTTAGAGTTGATTAAAATAAGGTTTCTGCTGTGAAGATTAGGTAGTGGAGTAATGGGTCAGGGACTAGGGACTAAGAAGTAAAACAAGTGCTGAAGCAACACAAGGCAGAAATCATGTTTTCTTGAGATGGGTGCAAATGCTCTTGGAGGAGTTAATGAAATATTAATGATAGTGATAATAATAGTAATAATGTTGCCTTCCATTTGCCAAGTGCTTCCCATTTGTCAGGCACATTTTTAATGCAGTATCTTTCTTAATCCTTGGAGCAACCCTGTTGATACTGGTGATATTGGGCTTAAATATATTAAATGATTTATACGAAGTCACGCCACTAGTAAGTGGCAAAGCTGGTGTTAAAACCTGAGCTGTCTAACTCAAATGGTGAACATTCTTAAAAATTGTTTCAAGTTGTTTTGGTGTTAAGATCAGTGAAGGCACTGTTGAAGAGATGCCATTGATTTAAGCCTTAAGGTCATAGACGGTAGTGATGCATTAAGAAGCCACTCAGAACAGAAAGAGATTAGGATTCCATGTGACTGTAAGACTGGTTAGTTAAACACAGAAAAATATTAACAGATCAGTTCTTTCACAAGCTGGGGAATAATATGAAACAATGTTGGAAAGTTCCTGAGACCAGATTCTTACACACTAGAAACAGTTATGCATAATTGAACCTCCTGCATTATTGAGACATGATGAAAGGGCTATATAAGGGGCTCATTGGGTGATGATGGGAGTCAAATAGTGTGATTAAGAGCATGAATCTCAGAGCAGACCATTTGAGTTTCTCTCTCTGTACTTGCACTTGTTCCCTGCAGGTAAATGAACCCTTCGAAGTCTCAATTTTCTCATCTGCAGTGATACCATCTGTGTTAATAATAGTAAGTGTGACTATGGTTATGAGAAAGTAGATCATTTACACATAGTCCTTGCTATGGTGCATGCCGTTAGTGCTTAGTAAGTGCTAGCTTTCATAATTAAGGTGAAAAGCATAGACTGGAGATAAGAGAGACTGACAGCAGGCACATAACTTAATAAGCTACTGACACATTCCAGATGAGAACAGACAAAATCATGAACTGGGACAGTGGCAATGGCAACTGAAAAGAGGACAGTTACACAAGATATTTCAGAAGCATAAGTGCCTTCATGATTCATTAGATGTGGGAGGCAGAGACATGACTCTGAGTGTTCACGCCTGGCTCACTGGGGCAATGGTGGTTCTTTTACCAGATATAGAACAATCAGGAAGGAATTACACTTTGAAGAAGAACTCATGGATCCAGAATCTGTTCTAGCATATTGACAATAAATTAAAAATATTCTTCAAATCTTATCAATCTACCACAGGGTAAATCTTTTTCTCAACTGTAGTACAGATAAAACTAATAATAAAGGAGATGATTCAGATGGTGATGCAAGGACTCTCACCTAGCATTAAATTACCTGGTAAGCAAATTATTTCCTGTGAAATGCTTCTTCTATTCTTCTGTTTACATCAAAGAGAGTATTTTGATTTGGTACAAATTGCACTTTACTCAAGCTCTAATATCTTTTTCTCGCTCTTTCTCTGATTTTCAACATATTCAAAGTCTAGGGAACACAAATATATGCACTTACAGTATAAGGGTATTCACTTGTTTTTAAATCATATTTTTATATCACTTATATTTTTATCAAATGTCCTGGTTTTCCAGTGATAGTCCTTATATAAATCTCCTTTAAAAGTTAATTTCACTAAAAAAACCATGTATCAAGGAATACTTACTATGCAGCCATACAAAATGAAAACATGTTCTTTGAAGGAACATGGATGGAGTTGGAAACCAGTATCTTTATCAAACTAATGCAGGAAAAGAAAAGCAAATATCACATGTTCTCACTTATAAGTGGGAGTTAAATATGATAACACATGGACACATAGAAGGGAACAACAGATACTGGGGGCCTTTGAGAGGGTAGAGGTAGGGAGGAGGGGAGGATCAGGGAAACTAATGGGTACTAGGCTTAATACCTAGGTGATGAAACAATCCGTAAAACAAACCCCCGTGACACAAGTTTACCTACAAAACAAACCTGTACAGGTACTCCCGAACTTAAAAGTTAAAACAAAATAATAAAATTCATTTTACTTTCAATAAACCTACCATGAATCAATTTAAAGAAAAAACAATTAGGAAGTAGAAGGACAGTCACTACTTGGATATAACAAAACTTGAATGAATAAAGGTTGAAAAATCCTTCACTAAGTTATGTCAAAATTTGGCAATATTCCTGCCCAGTTACAAAAGAGGCATCTTAAAGGGAGATACGTTTACCACAAGTCTAAAAGAAAATCACATTATAATTAAGATTGAGCTCCTGATAACTTCCCAAGAAAGTTGTGAAGGTAACTTCCTTGTAATATTCATTAGTTACAGAGCTATGCTTTGAAGATAAGAACAGCATCAGAAATCGAGCAAATATCAAGCAAAAACTTTCAGTTATTAAAAAATCAACTGTCACAGAAATCAGGCTGCTTTTTGATTATCAACACTAATTTTCAGGTCAGCCCTTTCTCTTCAAGGAACCCATTGAAATAGTACTACACACAAAATACCAACCAGCAGAAGCTAGGAGTGGAAGAGAAGGCCAACTGTGAAGGCTATCCACAATATTAAGACTCACAAAGGAGTTGATGAGATCAGTTACATGATGGTACTCAATGTAAAATGAAGTATCTTCTCAGTACTGTTTTGCTGTGATTTCCTTGGGAAGATTAACAGCCTTGTGGGACCTGGTTAATTCTTTTTGCTATGCTTAAAGTAAGTAGATGATTTTCTCCCACAAATGTCTCTTAATAGGTAGTAAATTCCCTGGATCATTCTCCACATGAGACATTGGGGAGGGGTAAGGTTAGGCTCCTTGATGTAAAATCAAAGCTTCTCTCTCCGCCATTAGGGCTTCATACCACTCTTTGGCTCAAAACAACTAAACAAGAAATCATCTAGTCATGAGTTTGTGGGTTCTGTTTTAGAGTGCTGAAATAATTATAGAACTATGAATATACAACAGAACTTAATGCCCAATCTCTCATTCTGGAAGCATGAAGAATTGGAGATTAATTTTACATGTGTGTTTTTTTTTTTCTTTTTCCACAGATGGAAGACTTCAGTTCTAAGGCAATTCTGACCTTTTTTTTTTTAACCAAATGAAAGATTGTTTAGTACTTGATGGTCAAGTTTCTTGTAAATAAGGGAACAGAAGGCCATTTTAAAAGAGTATACTCAAGCATTAGTAGGATAGTTTTTCAGATTATTTTTTTCAAAAGAAAAGAGCCTTCCCTTATGAGACAGCGGCAAATGCGCAAAACAGTGTTATAGCCAGATAACTGTTTGATTTGGAGGATTACTTCTTTTAAAAGTAGAATCATAAATTTCCATCTTTGTGTAGGTCCTTTATTTGCTTCTCTCTATAAAGTAGAACAGGGCCTGATTCCAAATTATTGTGTACAAAAAATATGTCCTATGAATTCTAGAAAATAATCAGATGTGAGTGAATAAATCAACAGAAAACAGCTCAACTCCTGAAAATATGTTTCAAATGATATCTTAATAAATGGTAAGCTGAGAACAATGTTTATATTTGAAATTTGAACATACGTAAATTAACAAAATTTTAAAAGGAATAGTGGAGCGATCCGCCTGGAGAATATATGCAGCACTGCTGAGAGTTGGAACAGGCCGTCCATGAGACAGATCTGGCCTGGAAACATATCTAACTGCCTGGCATAGGGTTTTATGTCAATTAATTGATATGATTACAAATCACAAGATTTAATATAAAAATATTTAATTTGGCTTGTCTTAAAATAATTCTCAATCCCTGACCATATTATGCCTCCTGCACATACCATAATAATAATTAATATTAGTAAGCATTACTATTGACCAAGTGCTCACTAAGTGCCAGCTATCATTCTAAGTATTTTACTTTATTCATATTTTGCATACAGACGGTCTCCCTGTGATGCAATTTTTAAAATGCATATTAGGTATATGGAAAAGCTGATCTCAGAGATCCAATACATTTGCCCAATGTCTACAGCTCATAAATGATATAGTTGGGATTTGAACCCAGTCCTTTGGGTTCAAAGGAACTCAACACTTGGTCTATTATCCACTGATGGACAAGTTTAAAATACTAAACTACTAAATGGAGACTGAATCCATTTCCACTATGTTCACTTGTAAAAAAAATCATTCTTCCTGTGTGAAATGTGGTGATTTCACTGTATTATAAAACATACTTTTTTTTTTTTTTTTTTTTGGAGATGGAGTTTCGCTCTTGTCACCCAGGCTGGAGTGCAATGGCGCAATTTCAGCTCACCGCAACCTCTGCCTGCTGGGTTCAGGCAATTCTCCTGCCACAGCCTCCCGAGTAGCTGAGACTACAGGCGCGTGACACCATGCCCAGCTAATTTTTTGTACTTTTAGTAGAGATGGGGTTTCACCATGTTGACCAGGATGGTCTGGATCTCTTGACCTCGTGATCCACCCGACATCTAATAAATATTTTCTTTTTCCATAATTGGTATTCATTTTTCCTTAAATAAATCAGGGAATAATTTACTAATCCAATTTGAATCCAATTTGCTCAAATTGATAGAATATATTTATGTTTACTCTACTTGAATTTCAATTACAATTTTTCTAGAAAATTGAAACACTTCATTTAATTTTCTGATTATCATTTGTAGAAAGAAACCTTCCAAATCATGTATATCACAATTTCAACTCTGGAAGGGTCATTCGAAATTCTTTGCAAGTGCATCTTACCAGAAGTTGTCTTCACTACTTCAGTCGTATTTCTTAGACCAACAAAAGAAAATTGATAAAGTCTCCAGGATCTTGTGTCACCCACTTCAACAGAACTTCGCTTCCATTGATAAACAATTTCTTCTCGTGGATAGCCATCTGCCGTGAGATAGGAAATCTCACATTAAAAATTTTTATAAATTAGCATATACAGCAACCATTGTCTATGAACAGGACACTGAGGTAAAGGCTGTGAATGATAGTTACAAGCTAGGTGAAGATCTTGGACCAAAGGGCATTGCATTGGGGATGTAAATTACAATGACATTCCATCCTAATGGGAAGTAATATTCAAAAGTACAAAGGTCAAATTGACTCTTGAAAATCATTTAAATGACATAGAAAGTATACTACATGTGGCTTTATATATGGCATATGCATACTTTACATCATCTGGAATAGTGCATACAAAGTGACCAGTCTAGAATAAATAGTAGAAATACGAATTCTTATATCACAATAAAAGGCAGCCCACAGAGCAAGATTTCAGTCACATAGAAACAGAAAATAATAAGATCAGAATAGACTCAAAATTCTCCAAAGAATACATTTGAGTAGAAGATAGTTGGAGAAAATAACCTCAATTATTTATTATCTTTCTTTCTCAATTTGTCAGGGTTCCATTTTAATATACACAGAAATACACAATTAAAAGCAGCAGTAAGTAGAAATGCTAAGAGGAAGATAGCAATGAGTTTGTACTAATAGAATAGAAAATATTTATTGAAAACATCATACTGGGAGGCGAGATAAAGTAGTGGTTATGAGTACCATTTCCCAGACATTCTACCATGGACAAGTGTATATTTTTCCTCCTAAAGTGTCTGCTCTCTTAGAGAGGATAATAGCACTTCTTTCATGGAATTGATGGTCAATGTGTACTTGTTGAATGGACAAACATTATTATGAAGTCAACTGTAGAATTAGCTTTTTCAAGAAAATAAATAAAAAACCAGAAATAATTTTAACAATTTGCCTACTAATAACGCTAATTGTTATGTAATAATAAATAACAATAATCAAAGATTAATTTGACTATGAACACTGATTGAGTACGTGAATAGAATCTCACATATTTCCTCCCTTCTGTTCCTTTTGATGCAGCTTTATCTATTATATGTTTACACCAATTAAAGAGGGGGAAAAAGGAGTCCCTAGAGAACTGTTGCAGGGGATAGAGAGCGCTGCGGTAGGATGTGATGAAAATTGAGAACAATGATGATGTACAACCTGGGCAACATGATGAAGCCCCATCTCTTTAAAAAATACAAAAATCAGCTGGATATGAAATCCCAGCTACACTGGAGGCTGAGGTGGGAGGATCACTCGAGCCCCAGAAGTGAAAACTGCAGTGAGCTGAGATCACACCACTGCACACTCCAGCCTGGGCAACAGAACAAGACCGCGTCTCAAAAAAACAAAAACAAACAAATAAAAAACAATGATAATATAAGACAACTTTCTGCAGAGAATGTGCTGGTAACTGAATTATCCTGATAGCAATAGGTAACATTAAATTGTGTAAATTGTGTTTGTTTGGGTTCAGAGGACAGTTTTCAACTGGCCACCTGTTGGCACAGAAATCAACAGTTTTTTGAGTTTTAGCTGTCGCAAGAAAGAAATAGTCTCACTTGGAAAATTAAAAGACAGCAAGGCTAATCTCTCTAAAGTTTGGGGAAGCTTTAATTTTATAATCAAATATATTTCATTCTTTGATTTGGTAAAATATGGAATAAGTTTTATAATGAGAATTTTTCTGGATAAATCTGAAGTACAGTGATAGTTTTCCTCTGGTTGCCTCTGGTATTGATGAAGTGATAAACAGGTGATTACTTCTCTGGTCATTAACTTTGGAGGAGACCCTTGTGGAGAAATTACATTTCTAAAAACATAATTTTAAAACCTCGAATCAGATTTTTATTTTGCCCAACATGCACAATTGGCAGACAAAAAATGTAAAAGGGTGATTGACTTTTCACAGATGCTGAAAAAATAGTAAAGAAAATGTTCAGGGAAATTTAGGTTTGCTTGGCTTTGGTTCAGGCAGGATATATCTGTAAAGGTTACTAAAGCATAATCTGTGTTAGATCATCATGGATCCCCTTGCTGCATTCTATCATCTATCTGATAAAAATAATACATTAAATATAATGGTTTTATATTTGATCTTATTGTGTGTCAGGTAGCAGTTCACATACGTTTTATCAATGAAATAATTTTGCTGTGGGGCAGGCCTTAACTAGCAGTGTGCTGCTACAGCCCCTTCCTAGGTCCATAGGAGGAAAAGGAAGAGGACTGCGCCCTCTCTATTGAGTCCAGACTTGGACTTACAATTCATTACCAAAAAAAAAAAAAAAAAAAAAAGACTCTAGGCAACCACTGCCACTTTATTAAAAGTTTGCAATTCAATGACACCAATTTGTAATTCTTAACAAAAAAAGTCCTTTTGCCAGAATCATCTTAATCAGAGCAACCTGGGATTGTGATGAGATAGATGGTCAAAATCATCAAAGTCAACAACATAGTTTAATACAACTTTGCAATTCTTTATGCTTCTTTCAGTTAATTAACACTGCAATCAGAAAGACTGTAGGTGAGGAAGGATACAAATATAGAGGAAATGTGACTTACAACTGGAGAACTCCAAGGGGCAGGAGTGTTCATCCATTGGGAAGTTGTGCAATTGTAATTGGCACTCAGCATCAATGGTCAACCTAAGTAGTAAGATATTAAACATAAAATGGATTTTAGACATAATTTTAAACTGTAAATTTGCACAATTTTAAATGATAATTTGTTTTTGTTTTCTAGAGAAAACCTTACACTCTGACTGAAAACACAAAGTTTTCCCCGATGAAGAAATCCACCAAGCCCAGGAAAAAAATTACATTAAGACTTAATGTAATCTGTTCATTTTCTCATGCCAGATAATAGCATCTTATTTACCTCAACTATATTTAATAAAAATTTATGATCACTTAAGTTTTTGGTTTTGGTTTTTCTCTTTGCAAATCAGTTGCTCAGGTGAGGCTGCTCAGTGAATATATTTAATTGAACAGAACCAACTGTTTCAAGAACTTAAGCTCATTTACTGTTTGCATGTAAATGAATGTTGATAATTCTAAGATCTTATTTGCTAATTAAATCAGGACCTTCTGTTTGTAAGAGCTTGTTAGCTGTTAGCTTTAATTACTAAGGTGAGTTTAAAAATACTTGTGTTACACAATGGCATGGCACACATTATATGCTATGCTGTCACTAAATAGGATATTCTAGAGGATGTCATTAAATCGGATGTCATTAAATAGGATATTATAGAGTAGAAGAAACCTAATAACAAATAAGAAATGTTAAATGCACATACGCAGATATATTTGAAAAATGTTTGCCAGTGAGTCTTAATTAGTTTATGTATGCAGTGCTTATTAAAGCATACAGATTTTCTGAGTCTCAAGTCTTGGGCTGGAACTTGGTGGCTCACGCCTGTAATCCCAGCACTTTGGGAGGCCAAGGCGGGTGGATCACGAGGTCAAGAGATCGAGACCATCCTGGTCAACATGGTGAAACCCCGTCTCTACTAAAAA
>NW_016107401.1:24548-43140 GCF_001604975.1 Cebus imitator | reverse complement strand
AAAAGAAAAAAAAAAGAAAAGAAAGTCAGATGTCTTGAACACATTTCGATAAATATGAATATAATCTCAAATTATAATGGTAATGGGTTATTTTTAAAATGTCATATTTTTAGCTATATTTCTTACATTGTACAGATATTACTGTTGATGTGGTGAAATTATTATTTTATGAAAGTTTATTTTTAAGAGTTTATCCAATTAGTATAATTTTTAATTGAAAAGAATTAAGAATGTATTATTCTATGATACAGTGGAACAATTACTGATGTCAAAAATATCTAATAATTACTGATCCCGTAATTATCTATGAAGCATTGGATAGAGTGAATTGCTTCCTCATTTAATAAGTGTTATTATGTATTTATTCTTCTTGAACTCTTCCAAAGTCATATAACTGGAGGCACAGTTGAAATTTGGACCCAGGATTATCTACCTTTGAAGATGGAGATTTTAATCATTGTTACCATATATTTATATGCTCTTCAAAGGGAAGAGCACTTCATAAAGGAAGTTACAATTAAATTTGATATTTTAATAGTTTAATCCAAATTAAACTGGAATTATTAAATGAAAATAATATAATTGCAGGTACAAACACAGATACAGTTCTAAATGTCTTTGGGCATGCACAAAAACACACGAACACACTCATAGCTCATTTTAGACAGCCAAAACAAAATCATCTCTCTATATAGACTAGTAACCATTCAAGCTTTGATTGAATCTCCATTAGTGACGCTTTTGAGATGGCTTTAATAATTAACTAATGCAAGATTCCACAAATTAATAAAAGTCCAAAAATGACAATGTTATGAGAACAATAAAGTCATTTGAGATAGCATGATTGACTTCATATTTAAAAAGCTGAACTGATCTCTGAGGTATCAGGGGAATTTTGTACCCACTAGATTCTGAATTCAGGCATTGGCCAGACACCATGGCTGACGCTTATAATCCCCAGACTTTGGGAGGCTGAGGTGCAGATATCTTGAACCCAGGAATAAGGGATCACACAGGCAACATAGTGAGACCATCTCTACAAAAAACACAAAAAGTTTTAACAGGGCATAGTGGCATGTGCCTGTGGTCCCAGCTACTCAGGAGGCTGAGGTGGGAAGATCACTTGAACCTCTGGAGGGCAGAGGTTGCAGTGTGCTAAGATCATGCCACTGCACTCCAGCCTGAGTGACAGAGTGAGACCCTGTCTCAAAATAAATAAAAATAAATTCAGTTATTACTATATCTCTAAGTTGATGAAAGCCATGATGAATATAAAAGGCATGGAATGAATTTATTTTGGAATTGTGGCTATTTTTGTCCTAGTAACTGATGTAACTGATAAAGGTTTTAGAGCCATTTTCAAATATTATATTTTGTATGTTAAGCAAGCACATTTAGCATGAATCATTTTGAAGCTAGACGTTCTCAGACACGAAGATTTAGAATTGTAGTATCCTTATTTTGATTGAAAATGTATACAAATAATTTTAATATTTTCTATATTTACTATGTATCAGGCTCTATACATAGCTCTATGCTAATCACTTTAGTTATTACCCTATTTTGTCCCTATAACAAATCCTCAACAACAGAATAATATCTCTGTTTTATAGAAATTAAAGAAATGAAAGGTAAAAGAGTCTGCTCAGTTGTGGTGTCAAGGTAGGAGGAGAGACAGCACAGAGTGGGACAGCGTGGCTGTGCCTTCCTTCCCAGTAATTTTCATCAGTTCTCACTTAATTTTTCTAAATAAAAATGTGACTATGTAAAAACATCATGCTTACCATGCAAACAAAGCTTGTGAGACCGATTGTCTTGCTACCAGATAGCTGTCCCTAAGCCCCTTTACACAGAAATGCTGGAGAGTTGCCTTAGTTCATAGATAGTAAGACAGCGAGCTAAGAACCAAAGTCGATGTCTGATTCCTAAGCCTATGTACTTATCTATGATTCTGTCTAATAATGTACTCCCACCAATGAGAAACTTCAATGTAAAAATGTTTTAAATGCGATGTATCAAGTGCTAAGATAATGTCAAAAAAATCATTATTTTATTAAAGTAGCATTTTATCTAATTTCAAAATTTAATTTCAGAATTTAATTTCAGAGTCTGAAAGCTATCTCCTTCAACTTTCTCCCAAGATAGACAATAAATTAAGTTAAACAGCCTCTTAACATAATGGGAAGAGGGGTGCCAGGAGATGAAATACAATAGATTCTAGGTGCTTGCTATTGTGAAGCTAAAAAGAGAAGGATGTATGGAGACATACACATCAAAACTTCTCTTTTAGCAACTATTTCATTCAAAATAAGGATATTTCCAAGCATAAGAGCTGGCAGTCCCAAGGATGACTAGTTGTGTTTTAATTTTTGTGTTCTAAAGTACCAGGACATGCACACACACAAAAACCAAGATAGATACAAAGGTCGAATGATTTTGAAAGGCAAAGGAAATTTTAGGTCAGTTTTGAGAAAAAGTAGTTTTCACAACAGTTGTGGAAATAAGCTCTGCCTATAATTAGTGCTTTGAAAAAACTCATTGATAGCAGAAAGAAGAAAACTAATGTGGTGATGTCATATACTATTTGACCAAACATGCCAACTCTGACGTAGTCTTAAAGTTTCTTTCTTTTTTAGAGACTTATTGTTGATTTTTCCATTTATTTGTTTGTTTTCTTCTAACAATTACTCCTTTCCTTTCACAATAGAATACCTTAGGGTGTAGAGCACTCGACCATCATTCCAAATTCTCAGCATCCTGTTGGGGGTGGTGATCCAGTGTGCATCAGCCTTTTTGGAGTTTCTGAAGAAAGTGTCTGGAATCCAGATTTTCCCTACCATGTTGCTGTTCAATCGGAGGACTTTAATGGTGCTGTTAAATTTCAAACGTCTATCATACCACGTTTGCGCGAAAAATATATCAATAGTGTATTCCTGTTTTTTTAAAAAATGATAAAACAGAAAATGTGTGCACAGTGAGATTATATTGTTAAATATCAGTATATTTCATTCCTTTCTCTTTGCCAATATGAAGCAAAGCTATCTTGGCTTTGAATAGTCCAAAAGAAAGCTAGAGTTTTGCGGAGGTGTCTACCATCTCACCCATCTTTTGTAGCTATGTTTGATACTTATATGAAAAAGTAGACCTGTCAAAGTGATTTCTGACAAAAGACCGTAGCCTTGTTACAATCCGTTACTTTCCATGTCTGTAGAGCAGTGTTGTTTTGGGCCAGCTAATTCCTTGCCATGAGGGCTGTTCTGTGCATTGTGGGATGTTTAGAAGCAACTCTGGCCTTTACTTGTTAGATGACAGTAGCAACCCCCAAACCCACCCTCAATCCTGCCAAGTAATGGCAACTAAAATTGCCTCCAGGGATAGTCAAATGTCTCCTGAGGGGGAAAATAAGTCCAGATTCAGAACCACTGCTGTAGAGTGAAACAAAGTTCAGAATATGAAAAAAGTCCTAAGCAGGAAATCTGGAAGTTCAATTGGGCCTATGTTAAAATGGGATCCTGAAGAACCTAACTGGATAGTCCTTGTTAGGATAGAAAAGGGGAATCAACAAAAGGTGCTTTGCATCATGCCTGGTAGATGGCAAACACCCAAGAAAAGAGAGGGTTTTTTTCCCCACTATTTATTTATAATGTTCTTTTCTCTAAACAAGATGAAATTAACCAATTAAAAATGATTTCTAATACTGTGCTAATCTCTATCACAAAATGCATTCTTAAATGCTATAGTGACAAATTACTATAATTATTTCCGTCAAGTATACATATCGCTAAACTGGAGAAAGCTTGACTTCAGCAAAAGAAAAGCAGATACATGTGAAATTCAGACCATTAGGGCTGAGTCTTTTGCCTCATTCACATTGTTCTGTTTTCTTTCCTTGCACCACCTCCCACTGGGTGTCATTGTGATTAGCTATAGTCCTACTCGGGTAAGCCATTTCACCCTTGTTCACCATTTAGTTTCATTTTTACAGTCTACAAGTAATGAGAAAAGAACCTGTTTTATGAAATCCCTTGTCAACCAATTAGCGATGTGCCAGTAGAAAGAATAATTAATTAATTTCTATTTCACATTTTGGCCAGAAAAGCCTTGAATAAAAAACTTTGATTCTGAAAACCAGTATTTCACAAACTGTAATCGTAGAGCAGTGCTGGGGACTGTTATTCCTAAAACAAGACAGTTCTGCATTTAAATAAACTACCTATATAGCTTCTACTTCTTAGATATTTATATTTTATATAAGAACTCTAAAGATTCTGCCAATGATAGCTACAAAGAAGTTAAATTTTTTTTAATGATTAAACAAGCAAACTTAATTAGCTTGGAGTATGCAGGTGATGATGTGTCACGTCAATTGAATAGCAATCTCTGTTTCTGACTTAGCAGAGTATCTTCACTGCTAGCTTGGTAAATGCCATTTTAAAGTTAGAGTATCACTATAATATATCATATTATACTAACATTGTATAATATGGAATGTTATGTTACATTATGTTATGTTGTACTCCATTCTGCTCTACTATATTTTACATTCTCTATTATATCATGGACTCCATTCTAGTTTTGTATTTCACATTTGGGTAGAAAGTGTTACATTAGGAGCAGAATTACTTTCATTATTACATCTGACACACTATTTTATCTGAGAAACATTTCTGATTTGAAGCAAACTATGCTATTCTCAGAGCTTTAATAGTCTAATAAGTAGTGGAGTACTATATCTTATTTTGTAAGTAGCACTTGGCAAGTAAACACCGATTGTTGAATTTCAATGGCATAGCATATTTACACAAATTAATTATATATATGATCCTATTTAATTCTCATGACAAAAATACCTAAAAATTAATTATCTTTATATTACAAGAAAAAAGGGGTCTGGAAGACTATCTTTCACTTCAAAAGCTTTAAACTTAATTTTTTTTGCTGGCATGTTCCTTACTATTTCCATGATCCCACATTTTCTCTCAAGCATGCTAATAAAATAGACAAAGAATTTTATTTGCAAACTCACCATATTGATAGCATTCACTGGACCAATGCTATTCACATACATGTCTGTGTGAATTAATGTTGGTTTCACTGTAAAGAGAAACATAGAAATGTGTGCACATAGAGAGGTACAAGATTTTAATGCTTTAATCTTTGTTTTCTAGAATAGATTTATTTAGCTACATTAGAAGTAATTTATTCATAACTAATTTGGTACCAGTTACTAATTTGCCACATTTGAATAACTATTTTGTTTTCAAAGAAATATCTTTTTAAAGTATGCACATGCAATAAGCAAGCATAGTAGAGTTTTGAAACCAATTATCCATTTAAAACTAACATAAAAATGAATAAATTAGAAAATGCTGCCCTTAGCTTTTCTCCATCTTTCTCTCAGATATTTTGAATTTTACCATGATTCCTTCAAGCTCTGAAATTGACTTGGACATGTCCCTGACTTGACCCATATAGAAATATAATTTCTTAATGATTCAGAAACAATATGCATTAGGAACATGAAGTGGACATAAAGATCAAATGGATAATATAAATTGTTTCTGGATCACAGTTCCCTGTTAATTTCTTTTATGACCACATTATCCTCATATACCTCTCACTAACACAAAATTAATCTTCCTTAATGATTTGTTGTACACTGTGATATCATAGATAATATGAGAAAACCATATGGAAACACATTATACACCTATTGGTCAGAGACGAATGATATTTAAAATCTGTAGTATGATATCCATGACCAAATGGATGGCCTCCATTTTTATTTAAC
Source organism: Cebus imitator (assembly GCF_001604975.1). Taxonomy (NCBI): domain Eukaryota; kingdom Metazoa; phylum Chordata; class Mammalia; order Primates; family Cebidae; genus Cebus; species Cebus imitator. The sequence continues at coordinate 37,349 of NW_016107401.1, read as the reverse complement.
ATTTAATGACCAACCAGAGCATTAGTCTCTTCTTTATTTATTTTCCTTGAAAGTATCATGTCCTAACTCTCTGTAGTGGATTGAATTCTTCTCTATAACTGGTATTCACATCCTTGCCTTCTCCTGGATGAGGCTATTCCTCCCCCTCTGGACTTTGGGCTTCACCGTCTGATTGGCTTTGCCTAATAATACGTAGACAAAAGTGAGTGTGCCAGTGCTATGACTGAGCATTCAGCATTATGAGCTTTTACTTACTCGTCAGCTGCTTTCTACTGCTATGAGAAGGGTTTTCCTAGCTAGCCACTGGTCCCAGGAGTAGAAGGGGAAACATGTACAGTATAGTTGCCCTAAATAAGCAGCTCTAGCTTGCTTTAGCCTAGGTTAGTATATCCCCCAGGGGAGTGTTACAGAAACATTTATTGTCATATGCTATTGAGATTTTGTGGTTGTTTGTTACACAGCAACAAGCAAACAATATATCCTCTCTTTACTGTTATTGTTTTGTTTAATTATATATATAATATATATATAATTATATATATATATATTATATATATATATATAATTATATATATATAATTATATATATATATAATTATATATATATAATTTTATATATATATATATATATATAAAATTATTGTGCTTTAGGTTCTGGGGTACATGTGGAGAACATGCAGGATTGCTGCATAGGTACATACATGGCAATGTGATTTGCTGCCTCCATCCCCCTGTCACCTATATCTGGCATTTCTCCCCATGTTATCCCTCCCCAACTGCCCTACCCCACTATCTCTCCTGTATCCCCCCGCAACAGACCACAGTGTGTGATGCTCCCCTCCCTGTGTCCACGTGTTCTCATTGTTCAACACCTGCCTATGAATGAGAACATGTGGTGTTTGATTTTCTGTTCTTGTGTCAGTTTGCTGAGAATGATGGTTTTCAGGTTCATCCATGTCCTTACAAAGGACACAAACTCATCGTTTTTGATGGCTGCATAATATTCCATGGTGTATATGTGCCACATTTTCCTTGTCCAGTCTATCATTGATGGGCATTTGGGTTGGTGCCAAGTCTTTGCTATTGTAAACAGTACTGCTATGAACATAGGTGTGCATGTATCTTTATAATAGAATGATTTATAATCCTTTGGATATATACCCAGTAATGGGGTTGCTGGGTCAAATGGAATTTCTATTTCTAGGTCCTTGAGGAATCGCCACACTGTCTTCCACAATGGTTGAACTAATTTACACTCCCACCAACAGTGTAAAAGTGTTCCTATTTCTCCACATCCTATCCAGCATCTGTTGTCTCCAGATATTTTAATGATCGCCATTCTAACTGGCATGAGTTGGTATCTCAATGTGGTTTTGATTTGCATTTCTCTAATGACCAGTGATGATGAGCATTTTTTCATATGTTTGTTGGCCTCATGTATGTCTTCTTTTGAAAAGTGTCTGTTCATGTCCTTCATCCACTTTTTTTTTTTTTCTTTAAATCTGTTTTAGTTCTTTGTAGATTCTGGATATTAGCCCTTTGTCAGATGGGTAGATTGCAAAAAATTTTATCCCATTCTGTTGGTTGCCCATTCACTCTAATGATTGTTCTTTTGATGTACAGAAGCTCTGGAGATTTTTTTACCTTGCTTCATAAAGGGATCATTGCTTTTTTTCCTACAGCCTCAGTCTGAGATATCTAGAAATATTTGAATTTCTAGCTCTAACTCTCAAGCTTCACTTGAAAATAATATTTCTTCATTTTAAACTTACTGACACCCCTCCCACTCCTAGGCCTGAATACTGTTTAAACACCACTTTTACAACACATAAAAATGTATAATTTAAGTCTTCCTTGCTCTTGAACTACACTGATTTTTTTTCTAATAAAGTAGATAATTTTATGTGACCCTATCTGTATTACAACACAAAAGACTTTAACATACCTCCTATATCAGGCCGAAGTTTATTGTCATATCCTTCCAGCAGGTTGTTTAAGATGACAGTGACATCACCCTCAGGAACTTTTGGAGTCAACACCCATGTTTTATTAGAAGCATAATCTTCGTAGTCATCATCAGATTTCTGGCTAGTGAAGCTAAGAAAAAAACATTGGTCAAAAAACACATAGGTTACACTCAAGCTGACTTTTATCTGCAGACCACCAGTGGAAAAGAAGAAATAAAACAGCATTGAAGCAATGTTTACATTGAAAATCTCATCTGCAGGTTATTCTAATAAAACTGCATAGATGGAGACTAAATCTATTCAAGTGCACGCTTTAGTTTTTCAGAATTCTTTGCCCTCCCATGTACAAATACACCATGTTTTGCTAGTTATGTTTACTTTTCCCGTATTTGATGTTCTTTCTGCCTACTTCCCAGCCTCCTGAAGTAATTATAAAAAAAACTATTTGTGTGACAGTGATGGCGAAATGATCATACGTAGTCTAAGAATTCAGGTGTAATGTCTCCTCTTTCCTCCTTTGAGGAGTTCACTTGCCGCAACTTATTAATAAAGTAAGAGGATGATAATTAGATTTCCTCCTATGAACTGCCAGACATGCCTCGCCCCGCTAAATTGAACACTAAGGAGAGAGTTCAGTCTCTCTGCCTTTGCTTCCCCCAGGGTATGTTTATGCGTATTTTTTCCCCTCACTTGCACTGAAGGCAAGGGCGGTTCATTTATCTTTGGTTGTTAAGAACCTGATACTATTAAGAAAAATGTGGTTACAGACTTTAAACCACTCTTTATCATGGCGAAGGTTTCTAGGCTGGAAACTCATATCAATGGTTAATGTACTACAATCACAGAAATGAAATGACCTATTATAACTGATCAAAAAGCCACATAATATTCTTTGTTTATATTTACTATGCCCAAACCTATCAGAAACGCCTTCAGCAATTGGGCTGGAAGCCACCTGAGAATGACTCTGGAAAGGGATTGGAATTCCTATAGCTTACCTCTCCTCCTAACTCAAGTCCCAAGACAACCCTGCCAAGGTGATGATATTTTCCAGATCCAGGGGCAACACAAACCTTTGCAAAAGCTGTCATTTCATTTTTATAAGCACTCAATAAATATTGGCTACTTCTACAGTTTAAAGTAAAATTTTAAAAAATACAAACTTAAAATATAATATTTCCCACCCTGCTCCTATCTTTACCTTGTTTTTCTAAACAACAATATAGAATGAATTTTGTCAGCTATCACATAATTGCCACCTTTACCTTGAATAAATAAATGTATATATTCATATATTCTCAAACAAGATTTATTACCTTTCTTCACTCATACTCAGTCATCAAGTATCTATACACACACAGACAATGTAGTTAAATATACATACCTATGTCTGTATGTATGTGTGTACATATGAACAAATATATATTTTATGTGCATAGGTATATATAGATCTTGAATTAATATTGCAGAAGTAAGATGATTACGTGATTCATCTGGTTTGACATTAAGGATAGAGGATGACATCTTAAGAGTAATTATTGTCATGGGTCAACTTAGTAAGCGATTAGAGCAACATCTTTTTTCATTCTTTTTAAGCTTTGTAACTAGGAAACACTATAAAAATACATCTGCAAAAGGCCCAACATACCCAGTGTCTTACATCTTGCACTTTAGTGAGCATAGGAAGTTTAAACAATGGTTAATTTCACAGAATGCCCATAGTGAGTATGATGGGCTGAGCAACGCTTCTATCAGCTATCAGAGAGAAAAGCCTCCATTCAAGCAGAGGCCAGTTTGCTGCTAGAAAAATCCCTCTTGGGCCTCAATTCATCATTTCTCCAGAGTACTGCTGAACTCTGCCTAATAGAGCTTTAATCTTCTGACCCAAATCTTACTGGTTGAGGGAAAGAAAGAAAAGCTCTCTGGAAAAGTAATTTTCAAATCCCTCCAATAACTCATGAGAAAAGAATGTGGTTGGTTCATCAGATGCCATAATATAATTTATTACCGTTTAAATGGTTCATGAAAAAGTGCCATTTCAAAAAAATCTCTCTCTCTCTCTCTCTCAGGTCTATCAGACACATGCACCCTATTAAATTTTCTTCAAGGAAAGAGGATATGTACTAATTGTTTGGTTTGTTTGTTTATGGAACCTCTTCATACCAACAAATAAATGAGTCAGGTATAATGGTGCTGTATTACCATTATTATGATTATCTGGCAGACCAGGAGGGAAAATACATAAAGTGAAAACATAAGGGATACTTTTTTAGAAGTAAGGCTACTTTTCCCAAATTGCTCCAACAATTCCCTCAGAGTCATCACCAAGTTTTTTTTACACTTCAGGATGCCTACTTAGCCATCAAGAGGTAAAATAGAGTACTTAGAAGTATATACTTGGAAATTAGGAAAGGCTAGCTCTGCTTTCTCAATTTGTGTCTTGCCTGGAGCTTACTGTTAATGACTTTGAGCAAGTTATTTAACCTTACTAAGCCTCAAAGTTTTCAGCTTTAAAAGAAGTTTAATATTAGCTCTCATATTACATTCTTATGTAAGGTTAAGGCAATGCTTAAGTGCTTAGCACAGTGCCTAGCACACAGTACTGAAAATAAGTCCATAATAATTATTATATTATTAATTAATCAATGGCATAATTCATTAATGAAACATTATTATAAATATTATAATAATTTTATGAAGTGACCACTGCTAGATTTATAATACCAGCTCCAAACATGTAACAAAAACCTACATCTACATATGCTGCTTCAAGACTTTTAATACAATAAAGGCTGAGAAGAAATAAAAACAAATGTTTTTCAGGAAAAAAATTATGGCCATCTACATTATAAATGAATGAAGTTGTTCTTTTCCACAGCTTTTCTAGCTGAGGTTTAAATTAAAAGAGCTGATGCATAAATCTGGGATTGTTTCCAGATTTGTCTTAAAACAAAAAGGAACTTCTTTTATTAAAGCTATGCTGTTTGTTTCTCTAGGGTGCTTTGGATATAAAAAACCTGTGCCTTCACAGGTAGACTATCTAGGAATAATGAAGTCTGACCATCAGATGAGACATTCTGTGGAATTGTGGACTCCATAGGAGTGCCAGGGCAGAAACAGATTGATAATGATTTAAAGAATTCACTCAACATTTGAGCAGATAGAGAGCAAACATACTTGAACTTCTGGCTAAAGGTATGTACCTGCATGAAACAGCCTTTAGAGGTTATTATTCCTCTTCGTAACTTATAATTAGAAAATATTCGTAAAGAGGGAAATAACTGAAATTAAAATTCCCCTTCAATTAACTAACCATAATAAAGACATTTTTGTCAACTGAATGATAGTTTATAAGTGATAGTGTCAGAAAAGAATGTGAAGATTTCATCTTTGAAAACATTCAAAAAATTGTGAGAAAGCCACCTTAGTGAGAGCCTGGGAGCTTGCCAGAAATGCAGAACTCTAGGACCCACGAAGACCCCGGAATCAGAATTGCTATTTTAACAAGTTTCTTAAATGATTCACATACTTATTAATATTTGAGGACCTCAGTCATAGAATGGTTAGATCAGTGGTACTTATTCTTGGTTCTGCATGTATGTGTATGTGTATGTGTTGGGGTGGGATTTTTTAAAAATACAAATTCTCAGATTCCTACTTTAGATCTAAATCTGAATCTTCATGTTGTATATTAGATTATTCATGTTTATTCTCATCATTACAGTTTTATGCATAATTTGAATTTAGGCATGATTACAAACATGAATTCATATTTGTAATTAGAAGTAGAAATCAATCCTATTTAAAAGAACAAAAGTGGCTTATAAAACACAACAAATACCGCATAGAGACTGTTCGATGAGAGATTGCTCACAATTATGTACAGGATTCTAGATATTTTAATTTTAGTATATATTCTGGATGTTTGCCATTGTGAAGATTAGTCATGCAGTTTCTGGAATTTTAAATTTCCACCTAGGTATTTCAGATTTCCATATATTTAATAAAGTTCTAGGTTTAGGGGTGGAGAAGAAAAATCTAGTCATTGCCCAGGATAGTAGAACAGCAAACATTTGGATGAGAAATAAAGGCATTTGTCTTTTTGTTCAGGTATCTTTAAACCTATAGGTGCTTTGCATAATAAGACTGAATATATATTTATCTTTCTTTAACAGTGGTAAGTAGTGGTATTTAAAAAATTAATTATTTGTATTCTTCAATTATTTTTACATTTTCATAATTTCCTTCTTTTATAACATTGGTTTCATTAATATTTTCTTGGTACAAGCTTTTGTTTACTTTTTTGGAAGTGCAATGAGTTCATATGCAAAGTATTTTATAGGTCAAAATAAATCTCTCAAGACATACACTTGGGAAAATGATACCTTAGATATTTTCTATTAAAAATTCCCATGTGTTGGATTTTCTGCTCCATTGTTAACTCTAAATTTTGAATATCCACTCCTTATATGTCATAAATCTCTATCCCTTCCTTTGCCACACACACAAGGACCCACTGCTACTCCAGATTCTCATGAGGCTGTAGAGTTCAGTGGGAATCCCATGCCCCAAAGTTATCATTAATACAGAAATCTCTTGTTCCTTATATCATCGTGTTACCTGAGAGTTAGCTGAGTTCTGAAAATCAAGCCAAACTCCAGAACCTTTGCAGGTATCTATCCTTTCTGCCTTCAAACTTTCCTTTGCTCCACTCCTCAATCTACTACTTAGCATGTTTCAATACAAACATCATATCGTAGAGACCATTTGTTGCCCACCGATCCACCCATCACTTGTTCTACCAGGAGACTGTTTCATAGAATTTATCACAATGTGCATTTATTGACTGGCCTATTGCCTGTTTTCATTACTAACCTATAAATTTCATGAGTGTGTGCTAAATGGAGGTTTGTGGAAATAAAGTTTTTTGCTCACCAGTTTTCTTAGGAGAAATAATAATATTAAAAATAGATACTGTTAAATATTCATTGTGTTCTAGGTATAACTTTAAAGATTTCACACACATTCCTCAAAACACCTAATTCTCAAAACACTGATATCCTTGTAATTACTCCTGTTTTACAGATATAGAAACACTGTGACAATCATAATAGTCACTGTTAGTTGGCCAAAACTAAATATTTAACCATTACCTTTCATGGCTTTGAGAAAGAAACTGGGACTAAAGAATATACAGCTATACATTCATCCAACAATGAGATCATCCAAAATAAATGATTGTTCCAGCCCATTTTCCCTTAAAACAATAAATTAGTTTATGCCTGAGTTCAATAAAAGACATGATGTGTTTAGCACAAAGTTAATAACATTAGGATTTCATAAACTTGCCATTGCAGATAGTGATGATTTGATCTCCTCACTCTGAGGAATAAAAGCAAAGCTTGCCATTTAACTTAATGGATGTGATCATCTGCCTCATTTAAACTCTTTCCTCTGTTTGGAAAGCAATGTATGTAGCAAGGGCAAGGTACACATATAAGCTAGTTCAATTTAAAGGATGTCCTCCAGCCACTGCAAAAGGTGGGCTTTGGTAAACAGCATAGGAACAGGCAGAGTAGGTGATTGTACATCCTCAGAAGGCATAGGGAACTCAGCATATGATCATGGGAAGGGGGACTCCACTCAGTACTATCCAGGAGGACTGGCTACTCTTTAAAGACATGGTGGTGTTCAATGGACAGGGCCACTGGGGCACTAGTTGCTTCATATAGGTCCTTCAATTGCCCGTGGGATTTTATTTCTTCTAGTGAGGACATGTAAATTTCCTGTGCAGAACCTGTTCGGAGGGTGCTCTGTGCATGAATGTGTACACATGAGTGCATATATGCAAAGAGGGTAGAATTAGGGCAGGAAAGTAAACCATTCTGCTAACAAATTGTTCTACTTAAAATGGCTTTCTCACCTCATATCCTGCTTATTTTTTTTATATTAGGCTAACAGCTGTTGGTGTGTTTGACTGAATCAATTATCAGACACTTATTTTCCAATATATAAAATGCAAATTGTTTACTTTATTAACAGCCACAAATGATGCATATCAAATAAATGTCTGTGGGATTTTATTAGCTAAGATGAATTTGATTGTAAGTATCACAACATTCAAACTAAATTGGGAGACACTGACAGGTATAATTATAAATTTTAAGGTAGTATGAGCTTCAGGGAGTTTCGACTCAGTTCTTTAACTATGTATTTAAAATCTTAGATTTTTTTTTCTGTCTCTCTCTTCTACCCTTCATGGAGTCAACTTCAACCCAGAGAAGTATCTATGTTGTCACAAGACTTTGGCTACAACTTTTCACCTCTATGCTTCTTTGTATATATCCATAAAAACAGAGTTAAACTTTTTCAAAAGCTCTCTCAAAAAGAGGAAAATATTTGCTTTCCTAAAACCACTCCAAAAGCCTCCTTTTTTTTCTATATCACTAGGCTGAATGGGGTCAGACACATGAAACTGTTACCAGTGGCTAGAGAATGAGGCAATGATAAATATTTAACCTTAATTATATAAACCTACCACTAGTGTAAAATATGAAAATGGCTTCCCGGAAAGCTCGTGAGCTTCACAGATACCGAATTAAAATTGTAGTAGCTCAGAAGGTGAGGAGGGGAAATGTGGAGAGGCAATGGCTATGCTCATTGTGGGGAGTAGGACAGAAAAAAATAATCAATGTCAGATTACATTATGAAATCATTATAGTTAATTTTCTCCAGATTACACCTTCCTCTCATAGTTTACTGTTTTTATCCTTTGTTTCAACCCTTCTTAAACAAAAGTGAAAAGACATAGACTAACTAGGACTCAATACTGCTGGAGGGAAAATATTTTGGTATTATCTGCTAATAATGAACATTTTGTGTGTTCTATAACCCAGAAATTTGATCCCTTGATTATTTTCAAAAGGAAATAAATTCACACATCTACTAAGAGACATGTACAAGAAAGTAAACAGTTGCATTATTTGTCACACACAGGAATAAATAGAACCCAAACCAACAGTAAAATGGATAAATAAAATATGGCTTGTACACATGATGAAATATTGTACAACAATGCAAATTTGTGAAATATTGCTACATGCAGCAAAATAAATTTGAAAAATAAAAATCTGAGCAAAAGATGTCTATACATTCACATATATGCACAAATATATAATACTTCTGTTATATAAAATTTAGTGGCAAAAAATGTATCTGTAGTGCTCTAAGTCAGGACAGCAGTTATTTGAGGCAAGAGAAAGAGGACAGAAACTAGGAAAGAAAGAAGATGTTTCCTGGGGCGTTGGCAATATTTTATTTTCAGACATAGTTGATAAATTCTATGGGTTTTTATTTCAATTTGTGATAATGCATTGGGCTATATTTTAAACTTATATGCTTTTTATACATTAATACTGCATTGAAAACAAAATAATCAAGTTTAGCTATGAAGGTTAAAAGCAGAGCATTAGGGACCTAAGGGCAAGAACTGCTTCTGTCTTCAGAGGTGGTGTTTTCTAAAGCTTTACAAGTGCCTGGCATTTGGCAAGGCATCCAGTGAATAGGTTTCAAAATATGAGTATGGATTTTTTGAATGAAGATTCAATATTTGTGGAATTAACTTAGTAAGTGGCTCATTCTCTTTATATATGCACCCATGTAACAATTAGAATTAATACTAAAAGGAGCTGCCTATATAACATGCTATTGTATGGTTGCCATTGCTCTCTTCATCAAGTGCTGTTGATTCTCTGCATGGGAAAACTCAAATGACATACATTTAAAATACTTTTTAGACTATAATGAAACAAAGGAATGCACTAGTATGTTTATTGCAGCAGTGTTCACAATGGCAAATGCATGGAATCAACCTAAATGCTTATCAAAGATAGACTGGATAAAGAAAATGTGGTACATATACGCCATGGAATACTATGCAGCCACAAAAAAAGAATGAGATCATGTCCTTTGCAGGGACATGGATGGAGCTGGAGGCCAGTATCCTTATCAAACTGACACAGGAACAGAAAACCAAATACTGCATGTTCTCACTTACAACTGGGAGCTAAATGATGAGGACACATGAACAAATAGAGGAGAGCAGCACACACTGGGGCCTTTCAGAGGGTGGAGGGTGGCTTGCAGGAGGGAGGGGATCAGGAAAAATAACAGATGGGCACTAGGCAAAATACCTGCGTGATGAAATAATTTGTACAAAAAACCCCCGTAACACAAGTTTACATATGCAAGAAGGCTGCACTTGTATTGTTGAACTTAAAATAAAAGCTAAAAAGAAAAAGTAATTAAAAAAAAAAAAAAGCCAAGGTTAACACAAGAACAAATCCTAAAATCATGTCATATGTCCATGGCTGCTGGGTAGAATAGAAAGAAAAATGTGCACGCTAAATTGTGGTTAGAAAGAAATGTTAACAAATGATTATTAAACAGGAATATTTCTCATTTATCTCCTTATTTGTAAAGCACTTCAGTATAATTATTTACAACATGTTAAAAATAGTATTTTCACTTTCTCATTTGTGTATACCTGACTGCAGAATAAAAGCTATGATGACTTTGTCTCACTTAACATATCTACAAGGAAGTTCACAGTTGCATTATTTGTCACATACAGAAATAAATAGAACTCAAATCAACAGTAAAATTGATAAACAAAATATGGCATGTACATACAATGAAATATTGGATAACAATGCAAATTTGTGAAATATTGCTACATATAATATTGGTGACCTCATACCCTGCATGACCTTGGGAAAACTGGGACAGCTTGTCTTGCACACTACACACTAACATGGAAGTTTTTAAAGGCAGTAACCTGAAAGGAGTTCATAAATATGTTGGCCTAATGCAGCATTTGTTTTATCAGACGGTAGAACTTATACACTCTACTTGACTTCTTACTGGACTATAATGATAACATGGTGACAAAGTCAATGTAATTAGGAAGGCTTCCTTTCCTTCTCTCCAGAAACACACACGGACTGCATTTCTTGCCATATTCTAGGAAAACACAAGACTAATTTTAACCACAGAAGATATGCAAACCAAAAAAGAGAAGGATGTAATTATTTACCATCAAGAAATACATCAAGTAAGAAATACTTCTTATTTCTTAATTTATATAATGACTAATGTGTTAAAAATGTGCAAGGTGCTCCATATACTATTTTCAAAACAGGACATATACCAGTCATTCTTAATCCTGACTGTGTTACTATTAAGTGGAGGGCTTTAAACAAACACCAGTGCTGAAGGCCTACCTCTTATACTGCTTTAATTGATCTCTATGAGACCAAGACTTTGGTATCGAAATAATTCTAAGTTGCAGCTGTAAACGAGCTACTGCAAGAGAGTATGACAGAACCACCTAAACTTTCTTTTCTTAGAGTAAATAATTACTTCTGTAACTGCTTTTAGGAAAGTCAGATGTCACTTACTATAGTGTTTCATGGTAAACTGAAAATTCAAAATAGCATCATCCTCGATATTTATGTACTAAGATAGGCCGAAATTAGTGTTTCCTAAAGCTTGGGACACCTGCCTTAGTACACAGGCAATTTTAATTAAGTGTCACATAGGTACACTATTAAAAGATATTGAAACGTATAATTAGAAAGTTTTTGCCTTTTTAATTTTCTTTCAGCATATCTAATTATATTGAGGACAAAGTCAGTTTATTTCTAATTGTCTTTAGCCACTCCTTTTAATTTGCTAATCTGCCTTCTAAAGAGAGCAAGAGCAAGCTTAGCATATCTGGGAGACAAAATACATAATTAAAATTTGATAATATTGTTCTGGTATATTGAATTTACTTTGCAATTGTCTTTTAATGTGAAAACTGACACTGATTTCCAGTTTGTATTGTATTTATTAAATGCATTAAATAAAACTATTTTATTGAAAGGTACTTCATTTTATTAAAAAAAAAAGTTCAGTCATGAATGACCATGTATTACTTAGATGTGGCAGAAAACACTGAATTTGGGAAACAGTGGCACAGATTTAGATTTCTTTGTTCATCATTAATCGGCTTATATTTGAGATTCTTTTTTTGTAAGACACAGTTGCAGATGGAAAGAAGTACAAAATATAATGTTGATATCAAAACACTCCTCATCTATTTAAGGAGACAAATACCTGAACAGTTAGAAAAAAAAAAAAAAAAACACCTGAATAACAATACAAGACAATACCAACAACATTCTCACATTGTAGAACATGACTTAGCTCTGTGTGTCAGCACCTCCAATTTGATATTGAGGTTATTTCTATCAATATTCTACCACATTCACTTTCAAATCTCAATTTATGTAAGAAAATTTTCTTCTAGAATACAAAACAGTTTGAGGAACTAATAAAACTTTTGATTTTTTTTTCTAGCAAAAACATTCATACATAAAAACATGCATAATTTTTTACATATTTGCAGAGGCCACAGATGGATAGGAGAACTTCTATGCACTTTCACATGACACATGAACAAAAGATTAAACTTTCTCAGATTTAGGATCATTTAAAGGTCACTGAGAACAAGTGTATGAAAATGAAAGCTGGTTCCATATTTAGACACATACATGTGTCAAATGTATTTGAAAATTCATATTGCTCTATGGTAACAGAAAGTGAAACATTCAAATTTCATTTTAATATTTAGATATTTGAACAATGGAATAATTTTTTTCAGATAGTTGATTAAATTTTCATTTTCATAAACTAGTTTTAACAACATGTGTACATACATCTGAATGATCATAATTCTGGAATTTTTTCTTACTCATCTTTCTTATACTTTTATGTTTGTTTGTTTTTTTTT
>NW_016107401.1:0-24323 GCF_001604975.1 Cebus imitator | reverse complement strand
GACGGGGTTTCACCATGTTGACCAGGATGGTCTCGATCTCTTGACCTCGTGATCCACCCGCCTCGGCCTCCCAAAGTGCTGGGATTACAGGCGTGAGCCACCGCGCCCGGCCTTTGTTTCTTTCTTTTCTGGAATTGTGCTAAAACTTCATCTTCACATTCAAGGTAAACAAATGCCAAATCTGTCCTTGTGGTCATGGCCAATTGTCGAAGACTACTACTAAGTTTTCTTCGATTCTTTATAGATAAAATATTTTCTCAAAATCAAGGTTTTATTGTTCGCTTTAAAAAGTTAATCAAGTCTTTTCTTATCTTTTAGTCTTGTTGTTAGTACTGTTCTTGTTCCTCGTTCCTCCTACTCTCGTTATATAAATAGCTTATTTTTATCTCCATATAATATGAATTTACATAACTAGGAATTATGAATACTCCAGATTATAGAAATTTGTGTTCATTCACTCATTTGTGTTTATTCACTGACATCTCTTATGAGCTAAGCACTATTCTTAGCACTTAGAATTATTACTTTTTTTAAAAGTTCCATATTGAGAGTGAACAAATTAGTTCTTCATGAACCCATTTTGGAAAGTCCAAAATTACATTCGTTCCTGGAATTCTGGAACAATGTACCAAAATCCCCAATTAAATATAAAACCATCCTAACTTCACCCCAATTTTAAGCATATGTTGAGTCAAAAAGGTTTATATAATAGAAAAGGGCTGTTTGTGTAATTTACAGATTTACAAGTTTATATCTTTTAACACGCAATAAGGCTAAAAGCCTTACATTATTATGAATTCATATTACAAAACGAGAGTACCTTAATGGAATAACAAGATAACTTACTGTCTTTTCTAGCAGTGTATTATCATCTCTTACAAGGCTGCAACACTAATGTGCATATTGTAAAATTAGCCTTTTATAGAATCCATGCTCTTCCCCCATCTTTCCTATTATTACTTTCTCTAGTCTTTCTAATAATATCAGGTCCATAATCACCAGTAGTCTCAAGGCAGAAAACATAGCCATTTAAAAGTTCATAATTAATTCAATCAAGAATGTACTCTCAAAGGAAAAAAAAAACTCCATTTTGTCTAGAAAACTGAATGTGATCATTTTTTATGTAAGAGTTTCTGGGAAAAAAAAAACTTAGTCACTGTGTTTTAAAATCTGCTATTCTGTAACATAAGTTTTTAATTATCCCACGTAAATATTTAGGAGTAGAATTACTGTGTAATATGTTGGGTGTATGTTTAACTTATAAGAAATTGCTAAATTGGTTTTCCTGAGTAGCTATACCATTTTCATTCACACTACCTATGTAGTTCCCATTGCTTCACATCCTCACCACACTAGGTCTTGCCAGAGTAGTTTTTATTTTGCCAATTCTAATAGGTGTGTAGTGATATCATATTATGATTTTAATTTGCATTTGCCTAATGGGTAATGGCTAATGATGTTAAACCTCTTTTCCTGTGTTTATTTGACACCTCAAAAAGTTAGATGAATCTCTAAAGTATTATCCTAAATGAACTGTATGTGTCTCTAATTATATTCTTGAAAGAAAAATCTTCAATGATGAATAACAGATCAGTTTTAAGGAGTAGAGGGTTTTGTGGTGGTGGTGGTGGTTTGCTTTTTGTTTTGTTCTTGTGAGTACCATAAGTACCACTCAAATCAAGAATACTGATTTGGGTAGCACTTATGGTATTTGAGAGAACTAATGTATACGTTAAAATGTATATAAATATACACTTGAAAAGGTCCATTATACTGTACGATAACTTAAAAACAAAACTATTATTCTGTAACATAATCATTACATTTAAAAAATGTTCTCTGCCATTAGATATTTGTGGAAATTTCCTTATAATAAAGTATGAGATAATTGGGCTTAAAATTTTAAAAATTTTGTGTGGAGAAATAAAATTTCATTAATGAACTAATACTCTGATTTCTTGTTAATTTTGTATACAATTTTTAATCTCTTTTTTACTATTTGCCTGGATTTATACACAAGTTAAGTTAAATAAACCTTATGGGTAGGAAATTAGTACACTTTTGTCAATGCTGTCTACGAGAATCCCTTCAAATTTTAAACATCCAATTAATGGCCAAATCATAATAATTAACCTGGAATTCAGCAAGAGTCTTTGCCATTCATTAGATGCAAAGCATTTAGCTCTATGAAAACAAATCTATTTACATACATTAGTTAAATATAATGCAATAATTTTATTACAGTGCCATGAGTATGTTTTACGTCACTGACCTAATAGCAGAATCAATAACTGATTGCTAAGATTTTGCAATAGGCTGGAGAACAACATGTTATATAACTTAGAGGAAGCTGAAAGTCAGCACTTGAGTTAATTGTCAAGCAACTGGAAACTGGTAGGTAAAATGCAATCCTCATCTTTCCCCAGATCATATAGGTACACTTGTCCCCTAAGAATGAAACTCATGATGTTAGTATACAAAGCTTTTCCCCTGATCCAAACTCCTTACCTGAAATACAATTCAGATTACTTACAATGGTTTTGAGGTCATGCATTAGGAAATAGCTTTCTGCCTTCTAATTTCTTCCCCCTTTTTCATTCTCAATTAGTCTTCTAGCTACCTGGTCCTTCTATTCATTCTTGAATTAAACTAAGCTCTTTTTTCATGGGGGAAGCCTTGTACCTGCTTTTACCTATGATGATAATGGTCTTCCCTTCAAACTTTTCATTGGTGGGTTATTTTGCTCCTCTCATAGTCTCAACTTCTCATCCATTATTCATAATTGCCTTTCCTGGCCAGTATATGCAAAGTAAAATACTTGATTATTTTCATCACACCATATTTGTAAGTTATACCCTCAACACTATCACAATTGATGTTTATTTAACTTGTTTCTTTACTGTCTGCTGTCCCACAGAAAGCAAGGTCTATTTCCTAGTACGCTGCCAAGCAAGTATTAGAAACTCAATACAGGAAGGCAGGAAGCAGGCAGGAAGGGATTTGTCCACCTTGCATTTGTATTCATTCTACATTTAACACCAGTACCTCAGAGCTCAACAAGGGTCCAATGACATCTTATGTTAGCTTATTTCAAGGGAAAAGAAAACAGAATCGTGTGGATTTATGGGTTTAAAAAATGTAAAAGTTAGCCGGGCATGGCGGTGTGCCCCTGTAATCTCAGCACTCCAGAGGCTGAGGTGAGAGATTTGCTTGAACCCCGGAGTCAGAGGCTGCAGTGAGCTGAGATCGAGCCACTGACCTCCAGACTGGGTAACAGAGTGAGACCTCGTCTCAATAAAAATACGTAAATAAATAAAATAAAAATAAATAAACAATGTTTGAGTATAAGATCTGTGTCTGGGTACACAACTACTTTGTATCAGAGTCAATAAGTAAAGTAAATCAATACATAGGTATGATATTGTCTCTAAGTTAATTTATAAAAGCAGTGTTATATATCATTACATTATATATAATATATTATATTTTATACGTTATATATAATATATTATATTTTAAAAATTATGTCCTTATTCTAGAAAATAGGCTTTAAACGAGCAAGGATTACATTTGCCTTCTCAGTGCTGTATCTTCAGCAGCTGTCATGGTGCTAAGAACATAGTGGATAGGAATTAATGAAAATGTCATTAACAAAATAGGAATTCAGGAGGGTATAATTTTGGTCACCTGAAACAGAGTATACAACTCCTACCTCTGATCTTGTGCTTTATGTGCATTTGCCCTTTTCTGATATATTTTATTGAAAATTAAACAACTCTTAAGAATCTGCTAAGAGTAATAATCAAGATAAGAGTAATAATCAAGAGTAATAACACTTGGCATATCACTTACAACCTGAAGTACAAGAGACTAAAATTGAATCAAGACATCTCTCCATATTCATATGACTTTCTAGAGTTTACTGTGATGCTTGGTCATCAGAGAAATTGAGAGGCACATGCAAAGGGAAGTTGGTCTCCCAAGAGGACTTCCAACATGGACCATGGAAACTGTGTAAATGGCCTGTTGACCACAAGAGTATCTGGAAAATTACAATCAACTGTGATAGAAGTTTTGAGGAGTATGTGAGTACTCACATATTTTTGGTTTTATGGGACTGAGTTAATATTTTTGCATTTTTTAAATTATTAATATTTGTTTAATTTAAACAAATTAAATAAATTTATTAATATATAAAAGATTTTGAGGTGACTGAAAGGTGGTGGATTTAGTTTATGTAGACAAAGTCACTTTTATTATTTCAGGCTTTAAAAAACAATAATTAGCTTAGTTAAATATTATTCCATGTATGACCTCACTTTTTAAACTTTAAATCGAAAAGATTTATAACAAAATTATATCTCAAATCCTGAGCCATCATTCTGTTGAAAATTCTGTATTGAAGATGACATGCTTAAAAAAAATGGATGAGGGGTAAGATGCTCTGAAAGTAGTGCCGGTAAAGGTGGTAGGAAAATAAGCCTGGTGTTTAAAATGATCTAGTTAAGTTTAAAGTGGCATAACAGTATTTGTGACGATGCAATGAGAAGAGCAATTTGCAACCCAGAAGAAGGCCCTCACCAGAACCCAGCCATGTTGGCATCCTGATCTCAGACTTCTAGTTGCCAGAACTGTGAGAAAAATATTTCTGTTGTTAAGCCACATAGTCTATGGTGTTTCATTTTAGCAGCAGAAGCAGACTAAGGAATCACCTTCAAGCAGACCCTTCCCATTATGCATTGGGATGGGTCTGTATCACCAACAGAATATGACAGAAGCTATAGCATATAATTTTTGAAAAATTATTGTAAAAACTATGGATTTCATCTTGAAGACCTTCTCTCCCTCTCCCTTCCTCTCTCCTTCTTTCCTCCCCCAATTCACTCTTGTCTCCTTTCTTTCTCCAGTTCTCCAACCCCATGGAGAGCTCATAAGGCAAGAAATTGGAGCTTTCTTTTAATAGCCATATTGGAGTGAGCATGAAAGTTGATTGTTTAGCACCTTAAGATGTCCAGTACCCTGTTCAACATCTTGGCTGCAATCTTATGAGGGATCTGAAACTGCAATCACCAAGTTACTCATTCTTGGATTACTGCTCCTCAGAAACTGCAAAAATAAGAAGTGTTTCTTATTGGAAACTGCTAACTTTTGGATAAGTGGTTATGTAGACATAGATAACTAATGCAAAGATGGATAATATCTAAGGCTGAAATGACTTAAAGTAACATAAACTGTCGTACACTGAAATAGTGTTTTGCTAATTTCTTATAGTAATAATAAAATACAACCATGCTATGCCTTAGAAATTTCAAGAGTGGTAACAGATGTCTATAGCAACACTTGTACAAAAACATTCATGACACTTTTTAAAATTAGTCTCAAACTAGAAGCATCAAGGGGATAATGGGTGAATATATTGTAATTCATACCATGGAATTAATAATAGTAATAATAAAAAGGAACTCATGATATATGCAAAAGTATTACATCTCAAAAACATCATGCTGAGCAGAAGAAACCAGGCACAAAAAGTATTCACATTGTTAATTCCAATATTATAAAGTTGTGTAACAGAAAAATATAATCTATGATGAAAGAAATAGGAAAAGGGGCTACCAGGGGCAAGCAGGGATTAGAGAGTAGAAGAATGATGATTATTAAAGGAATACAAAAAGCATGCTGTTGTGATAGAAACATCACACACACACACACACACACACACACACACACACAAACACACACACACAGTGCTAGTGGTCATACTGCTGCATACATTTGGAAAAAAAACTCATCTATTAAATTCTGAATAAGTTAATGAATCTAAATTATGTCTTTATTTAAAAAATAGTTATGGAGAAAAGTCTATTATGTGATGAGTGAATTGGAAGAGAGCAAAAAGATATTCAGAAGGTTATTTTGGGTAGTGATACAGTGACCCAAGTGACAGATGATGTGGAATTTTGTTCTATGATCAGATATATGAGGCACAAAGAAAAATGAAAAGTCAGTCATTACCCTGAATAGCAAAATATCAGCTTGGATTGTTTAATTCCTTGTTATTCTCCAGATTCCTTAACCACTGCTTCCATTTCATGTTGTCCAATATAGACTTGACCATCAAGAGTAGCGACTCGAGTTTGCTCTGAATAAAGAGTTGGATAAATTTGCTTAGCAACTAAGGGATAATGTTTTACAATATATTTGGGAAAATATCCTTCTTTACATACAGTGACAAAATTATCTTCAGGAAGGGGTCTTGTAAATGACAAGATATATTTTCTCATTTAAATAGGAACCGTTCCACATTGTTAGGGATATTATTAAGTTCAATGTTTATATAGACATTCTCAAAACTTAGGGACCTCTACCCAATTTGCTTATCTCATACAAGTCAAAGCAAGAAGCTGGAGAATTATAAAAGTTGTATTTAAAAAAAAAATCCCTCTTCTACACTCCCCCAAAGTTCGGAGTTTAACAGGTGTGTAGAGACTACCTATGCTTCCAGGGATATATCAGGAGATAAATAATGACTTGTATTCATGACAGAAACAACAATAACAATAACTAACAAAAATAACACCATGTAAAAGTCACTTACTATGTGCCCCTTACAATCAATTCCTATTCAAAATAAACTTATAAAATATTATCTTCCTTTTTATTTGAGATGGGGTCTCACTCTGTCACCCAGGCTTGAGTACAGTGGTGCAAATATGGCTCACTGCAGACTTGAACTCCTGGGCTGAAGTGATCCTCCTGCCTTAGCCTCCCAAGAAGTTAGGACCACAAGTATGCACTACCATGCCCAGCTACTTTTTTGCTTTTTTCAAATAGGGTCTCGCCATGTTGCCCAGGCCAGTTTGAAACTCCTGGGCTCAAGCAATCCTCCCAAGTCAGCTTCCCAAATCTTCTTCTTTTTATAGGAAGACAGAGAGGCTAACTGAAACCAGTTGACTGAGGGCATCAAATTGAACCGTGATCAAGTGTGTCTCCATAGCTTACGCTATTAACAAGTATACTATGCTGTGGAACCTGTTTGTTTGCTTATTTTATTTTTTTTTCTTGACAACCATATATGCTGAATTAGAGTGAGATACGATAAAAATGTTGAAAATATTTCCTTTTTTTGAAAAGAATACACATTTGGGGGGAAATGAGTTCAATTTTTATTACTTAATTAAGCATATAATTATTGAACATATTATAGGCTAGGCCTGCTATGAAAGGTGGGTTATATCAATGGCGTCTCTGCCCTTATGTGTCCTGGCTTCTAGCTTAGAGAGATAGAAAATAAAAAAGTAAAAATAGCAAACCAAAAATAACATAATTTTAAAAAATTAATCACTAAAGGCTGTAAGTAAGTACTAAGGCAAAGTAAAGCAGAGAGGATTAGAGGACTTGGGAGTACAGGGTGGAGTGGAGTTTGCAATATTACATTGAGTGGTAAGTGCAGGCCTTGTTGAGAGGGTGAGGATTTTGAGCAAAACTTAAAATAGGTGAGTTAATCAGTGGATATGTGAGAGAAATACATTGCACAGGGAACAGAATATTATACAAAATCTTTCCTGTTTTATCATGACAAATTTCCTGAGAAAAGTAGATAACAAAATTTCCTGAGAAAAGTAGATGACAAACGTCATCTTATTTAATATACATATGGTAGACTGCTAAGAAGAAACAGAACTTTCTGGAAAGGGTTAATAAAACAGCCCTGGGTTCCTTTTCTTTCCCACGCCTTTCAGCTATGTGATTTAAGGATTAAATAAGAGAAGAGTATTTGTGGAAGAGAGTTACTGGCCTAGAGTAGAAGGAGCTGTTCAAATTCATATCTCCTGCCATAGTGGGAGGGAACTCCACTTCTGCCTTAAGGTAAGTGAAAAGGAAATCAGGAAATGTACTCATAAATGTCCACCATAAAAAAAGACTAAGAGGCCAATTTTTATCTTTAATCCAAACACAAAAACTTTTACAACCTCTTAGCATTCTCAGAGCAAAGAGTGGCTAGATAATTCTTAGGGAAATTTGGCCTGTATTCTCTATAATGCAAAAATCCCAGAATTGGCTCAAATACAATTCCTTTCATAAATTAAGAAAGTCTACATTCATTTCTACTTTTATGTTTAGAGTTCTTTCCTCAATTGTGTATCTCAAGTGTGTTTTTAAAAAGCAATTTATAAAAAGATCTGATTACCAACAAAAAAAGAACATGTGAAGGCATCAGTCATTTATTTTTTCCCATCACGATTATATTGACATATTATATTCAGTTTGTTTTTCCCATTTTATTTATATAAATATACAGTAAGTTCTGTAATTTATTTAGGTGTATTTAAGTAAATACACACTGTATATTTGTATTTCTACTTAGACTTTGGTTTTACAGCAACACTTGGGTTCATGGCAGGGTTTCAGTTATTACAAAGGATCTTTGCTTTAAAACATCCCTTGTTTTCCCCACGATTATGTTATTTGGTACTTATGTGGTTTCCTTTATGAATGGGTGGAGAGTGAAGTATCAGTGCTACTTATTTAGCATTTACATGGTATTTTATCTATGCAGAGTTATACAATGATTTTTATAATAATATAGAATTATTACCATAGTTTGTGCTCTTATATCATAATACTGTAGGGATTAATATGATTTGGAGTTAAGCTTTATTTTTACCCTAAACCACTAATGTGTAATGTAAAAGAAGCTTTTTATTTCCTTTTTAAAGGGTATTTATTCTCTAGTGTGTGGAACAAATGAATAGGAAATAACCCTCCTGAATAATGCAAGGTAGATAAGACTTTTACATCTCTAAACAACCAAAGTATTTTCTTATATTTAGAAAAAAAGAGTGTAACTATGCTTGTGCAATGTGATGTATTGCACTATGAATTCAAGGAGGGGGTCTTAATTCTGTCCTACAGGAAATATTAAAGGATCCTTGGACAAGTCCCTTCATCTCTCAATATCTCATTTTCTAGAGTTGTCGGAAGAAAATATTATCTTTTTCATTTAACTCATGAGTCTACTGAGAGACTAAAACTGTGGATACAAAGATTCCTGGAAAACTGTAAAACCCCTATTACTTTCTAGAAATTGTAACTTCTTATTCCTCTAGAAATGGAAACTTAAGAGCCTTCATGTTGTTACCACATAGCAAAGTTAATTAGGCAGTTGCTAGTATGATTGGGTTGGTTAAAATATGTCATCCTTCAATATCTACATATTAAAACTATACATATCTATATATGAATTGTAACATTATTTCTACTTTAATATTGAGTATAGTTGCTTCACTTTTGTCTTTCATTTTTCTAAGAATTTTTGTAAGAAAACTGGAGGACAACATTGAGCAAGTTTCCTGTAAATTTGCTCAATAGAAGGCAAGGTCTCCTCATTAAAAATGGAATGACATGCTGTAGTTAAGTTTCTGGATGAATAATTAAGTGCAGATTAAACTATGCTTTACTTACATAGACACAACCAACGGGGAAAGTTATGTGCTAAATATAATTTTGGTGCAGCTCTAAATAATTTCATTTAATATGTTCTTAAATTAAAAAACAATGGAATTTCAGACAATTGCTAAGCATTTCTGTCTAGACCTTCCAATCAAAACAATAAAGTGTAATGTAATATTTATGTCATTGGTGGAAATTGAGTGTCTTAAACCATGCCCTTATATAAATTAGATATTTTGATTTATTCAGTGGACTGAATGGATGTAAAGTATCTGTTATAGATTCTATCATCTGAAGATAGATTCAGAGAATCATAAATATTAAAACTAGTAAATATCTTATAGATAATCCAATCCACCTATTACACTTGCAGGAACACTGTTGATGGATTGAGATACCAAACTGAGTAAGAAAACACAGAAGATAATATTGACGGATCTAAAATAAAGTTATTATAATTCATATATATACACACATAGATAAACATCATTATATATGTGTATATATATATGTATACATGTTTACTTACATTTATATATATCCACATTCACGTTTATTATATTATGCTACTTCTAATATTCTATTGTGTTTAAGCAAGTCATTTAATCTGTCTGTAATCTTGGTTTTCTAGTCTTTCAAGTGTGGTTGATGATAAATACTTTATGGAGTCATAATGAGGATTAAGTGTGTGTATGGGTGTGTGTGCATGTATGTATTACTTGATTCAGTGTATGTATAACACGACACAAGCAGGGCATGAAATTGATATTATCTTGTGACCATTTGGTTTCTGACTTTGAAGATGTCACATAGGTATCTGATAACCCAGCAGTAGAAATTTTCTTCTGCATGTCTACCTGAAGAAAGTGTCACATCTGGAATATCTATCTCAACTGAAATCCTGAACCTGTAAGCCTTTGAATTGTGCTGACACTGGAGTGGTCAAACAGTTTCTAAACTGCTCCAATTATAACTTTTAATTATAATTCGATCTTCTATAATCAGCCAATTTGGCAGAATTATTTGGAGAACGATAAGTATGTATAATTCCAGTAAAGCCTACTTGTACTTAAACCAAAAAGTCTGTCTTGGAATGGCTGGGAAATTGTAGTAGAGAGGTAGCCAGGACCCTAGTAACATATTTATAGCAAAGAGATACAGTATCTAAAGTTAGTCTTAACTCCTTTCCAATTTGAGCGGAAATCCTTGGCATGAAACAATTTTTTAAAGTATAGAACAGAGTCCTCTATCATTAAAATAAATATGCTTTAAATCAATTATTTTGAGGAAAATAGCTGTTCTAAATGAAACTGAGATACGAAAGAGACATTTATATAACAAATTATTTAAGTTACTAGCCAATTTTTAACTTCTGCCTACAGTTCAGGTGTTTTGTTTAGATAGTAACAGGCAGCTGGATTCTGGGAAACACTGGGTGGATAAGCTTCTATTTTCTTTCTGCTTTTCTTTAATTTTTTTTTTTTCGGTTAATTGTTGCCTCAAGGTAACCTTTCAAATGTGAAAGATACTATAGCCCTACCTTTCAAATAGTCTACCCAGCCGACTTCAGGATAGATTATTTGAAATGTTTTGGCTATAACTAAAGCAATTCAGTATGCTGAAGAAATAAATTTTTTTCTTGATGATACCAGATAGAGCATTTAGAAAGATAGGGAATAACAAGCTTGTCTGTAGAGATTAATTCTGTAATCAAATAGGGGTATATTGAAGAATCAAAACATTTTTTTCTACGTGCATAGTCAGTCTGTTAAAGAACTATGTAAAATAAAATTATGGAATATAAAAACTTTAGCAGCTCAAAAGAAATATAACTGAAAGCATCTTTGTTTAAGCAACAGCTAAAAATAGAAAATATTTATAAACCTTTATTTTCTTTTCAAAACTTCAGAATGAGTTCTTCAAAGTAAGGTTTAGATGGATCATCAAAAATTCAATCCAATTTATTTCTGATCAATCTATCCTTGAAAAATAATTCTTTGTTACTCTAAGCATACTACAAAATCTTGTTTTATTTTAATAAAATAAAAACATTTCTTGTTTCACTTATTCTTTTTTAGTCTAAATTATTTTCTATATTTTCCTATTTTGTTTCTTTCCTTTAGGATATTTTTACTTTGAGATGGAATAAAGTTACACTGAAAAAGTTCATAAAATTGTAAGATTTGTTTTAAAATCCATGTGCATATGTATGTGGAGTATATATAGTTTTTGAATATAAGCACATACATATTTATACATGTATATGTGTTTTATTTTTTGCAGCCAATATCTTCTCATACCTATTGTGGGCATATTATTTATACTATTTCTTATTTTTTATTATATGTATGACATTCTCAATGATTTATATATAAATAAAAAATTCTTTATGTTAAATTGATTCATCGTTCTCAGCTGAATAACAAAGTATGAATAATCAGAACAGCTTTAAATATTAAATACGTTGATAAACTACTTTTCGAAATCATCAAAGTATAGGCTACTTTTCTTCAAAGTGAGGTCGAGGGTACTTGTTGAAAATATTCCTGTTCTTCACCCCAGACATAATGATTCAAAATCATTTAGTGTATAGTGTAGGAATCTCCATGTTGTAAGTTCCCTAGGTTATTTTTTATGACAGCACAAGACATGTGAATGTTTCAAAAATTTTAAATTTCAGAAATTAACTATTTCACTTATAAGAGGAGATATTAGCTATTAATAGTCTCACTTCAGTTCTTTTTCTCCTTATTTTACTTATGTAAAGACACAGACTAATAAACTTTGTTATTAATGAGGGGGGAACATCCTTTTGAGTTATATAAATAAAAAATTATTTTTAAAAATTTTTCTTTAACTTTCTAGGTGGTTCTGCTACTACTGTTTACCACAGAAGTATTATTTCATAAGTACTATTCCCTGTGAGCTCGTAGTGTCTCAAATATTTCCCAGTTATTTATTGTCCTTCCTCAGGGTAAGCTTTAGAGATCAAAGCTTCCATTTACCTCCAGTCCCACTCAACGATTCAGATGACTTTTATTATGGGATTGTAGGAGACCGAAACTCTGATGACATTCTCTGCAACAAACAGCAATGACTCCATTCTCTGTCACTACTGAGAAAATGTAAAAATTACCACTTTGGGGAGTTTGCTTTACAAATAGCTCATATTTTTTAGAGCTCTTTTAAAAAACTCATCTAAGACAGTCTGTTACAAATTGAAAATTAAAATGTATCATCAAATTTACTGTTTATATGATATTGAAATGGAAAAGATGGGGCTGTGGCAATAAGAACACATCTTAAATAGTACCTTATTATGAACTAGAGTAAAGTTAAACATGCTTTGGTTAAAATAGGGCCACTGGAGATAAAACACATAATATTATTATCTATTAAGTTAGACAGTTGTTTACAAAGATGGAGATGAGTCAAAAAGAAAGACATTCCCCGTGTCTTGTCTAGATTTTAATCCACAGGTTTCATTAATGGTAGAAATAAGGAAAGATATTTTTCATTAGTAAGTAAATTAGAAAATAGACATTTTCTAATTTCTGAAACAAATTAAGTTTAACAGCAATCTACAACCTTAAATATAAAAATGGGTTCAAATTTTGAATTGAAAAATGATTTTTTCAGGATTTCACGAAATTGTATTACATATAAAACTGTTTCCAGTAAAAGGCCCTCTCCTATTTTGAGAAAGCTACTGAAATCTTATACTCTTAATGAAAATACATTGTGTTTTTATAGTAAATTAGGAAGTAATAAAAACTGCTGGAAGAGTTAAGCAGACTCTCTTTGTTTAGAAACTGCAAAGTGAGGCTTTCACTCCTTGTTTTGCTTGGATCTCTTTATCATAAATCTATATGTCTTATTACCCATCCTAGAGAAGAGAGGGCCAGAGAAGTTGACTAGATAGTTTCAGTAATTTTTTTTTTAAGTTTAACCTGCATCTCTTTCAACTCATTTTGTTACAACTACCATGTAAGATTGTTAACCCACAAAAAATGTTAGGTAAATGTCTTGATATTTTCTATAGCTAGTTTTTGTTTGGTTGTTTCTTTATATTGGTACAATGTGAGAGGTATATTTATAGAACTTTATTTCAAAATGAAAGCATATAAGAATGCAAGTAATGTAAATAGTAGACCTCTGACATGTCTTTGGTCCTAGTTATAAAGCTTGGAGCATGGGGGAGGTGTTTAGGTAGGTAGACGAATAGTCAACTAAGCTGCATGGCTGGTTACTCCTGTAATACTCTTGGCTCAAGGAAGTTCAAGGAAATTTAAACGCCAGGCACTTCAGAGCACACACATTTTCAGGGTTTTCAGAGTCCAGTCTCCAGCCTTTCCTGTTTTTCTATTCCGTGCAGCAAGGTTTTAAACCATTAATGCATACTTCACGATTTTGGCATCACATTTATCTGGTTCAGCATATTTTCCCACACTGCAGCAAGGCCAACTCTTTTCCAGACATACATTCCCCTATGCAATCACTTAACTACATTCTCCACCCTATGCCAAATAGTTCTCCTCCCATATCAAGGAGGAGGTAGAGGTAATCAGATCAGGGTCTTTAGATTTTATTAGTGCCCCGTGGCTTCATTGGCCTTCTGTCTCTGACTGTGGATACCCTATGTATATTGAGAGACATTCTATCAGGTTAGACAAGCCTCTCTCCCTTTGGCCCCAACCAGGACTGCTGTCCCTGGTGCTGAACCATGTTTGCACAAGGGGAGTTGGCTGTCTGGTCAATGGGGCTGGATGCAAAACCTGGCTGAGTGACCTTAAGAATGCCCGGTTCAGAAGCGAAGGATGCCTTAGTACACAGACACAGGGCCTCTCGCCGCCCCCTCCCCCAGCTCTCTCACACATATCCCTCGGGTGTGCGCCAGGACCCCATTTGTAAATTTCTTCTTCAGACCCCCACCCACAACGCTTGCAACATGGCCTCAAATGCTGGCGTGTATCAGCACAGCCCACTCCGACATCAGATTGCAGTAATGTCAAAATGCTACTCCTCAAATACTAAGTCTTTATGAGGTTACGTTTTCCACTCTAAAACCAAACAACAACAAAAAAATAAAATCCGATAAATTAATACATTAACAAAAGTGACCTTCCACTTTTCTCCTTCCAGTCCCCGCCCCATATATTCACTTTCCCCTAAATTATTAAGCCCCACGTCCTAGAAGAGTGTTTTAAATCTGGGTGGTCTCCCGAGTTCCCCCTTCCCACCCCTTCCCCCCACCTCTTTAGAGCAAAACGACGCCAAAAAGGGCACATCTTACCCAGGATATAGCGACAGCAGGAGCAGAATCCACACCGTCATTTTCTGTGAAAATACAGGAGTCGAGTAGACTGAGCTTCCTGTGCTCCATATATTTGGCGAACTCATCGCTTTTTTTTTTTTTTCCTCCTCTCGCCTCTTGCCTCTTGGTTGCAGAAGAATCCCTCCCCTTTGTATTATTCTTATGCTTATGATCTGATGGTGGCTCCCCCCATCTGCTTCTAGTAGGTCCCGTCACTGGGGAGATGGATTGCTACCAGCTTTGGGAATTAATATTCAGGGGGCAGAGATAAGATCAGCACAAACGCTTGCAGATGCCATCAAAGCGTCACTCTGGCAGCGGCTTCCAAGTCTGGGGGAGTAATATCACCGAGGCAGGGGGAGGGTACAGGGAGAGACTCACACGGAGACAAATAAGGGAGAGGGAAAGACGCGCACACTCGTGTATACTCATGCCCCTCACACATACACGTTCTGCCCCGGGTCCATCGCTTCGGGTTTATCTATCTGTTTGTTTTGATTTTTTTTCTTTTACGGGGGCAGCCCCCTTTGCGTGTGTGTGTATTTAAAATAAACAGGAAAAAAATCATTAGAGACTCTGCGTGATTAACTATCACGCAGATTAACTATGAGGTCAAAGTGGAAGTGATGCACGCTGCTGCAGCACGAATTAACACATGCGTGGTGTCTTTCCAAAGCTTTTTAACCCTTTACTGCACACACAAGCATGCAAGGACTGGCATTCATGGGGACAAGAGATGCTTTAGCAAGCCCAGAAACTACATCACCAATGACAGAAGGTTTGTGGTCGTTAGATCTGCCAAGAATCCTTATTTTAAACTCGTACAGTCTTAGAAATCATGGTTGCATTGTTAGAGCTGGGGGAGCAGACAGTGGGGGAGGTGTGAGTGTCTCAGTAAGCCATCCTGTAGGCAGACAGATTGGTGAATTCAATTTGAATGAGGGAAGAAAACATTGATAGAATTAAAAGACATGGAGAAATTCTATGCTACTCAAAATTCATTCCTCCCTGTCCATCCTCCAACCCCAGTAATATTGTAAAGACACAAAACTGCTTGAAGTTTGACAAATGTAATTGCATGGGGATAGCTGCTTGAGTGAAGATTACCTACCACAATCTTTGTGGTAGGATGTGAGAGGGGGGTGCTTTTTGAAGGAAGGGTGGGCTGAGGGGTATAATCAGGGGGTTATTTACCAATGCACAGGGATTTCTGTTTGTTAGGTGGGGGGTTGATTTTTTGCTCTTCTTTGTAATAATCCTGAAAGTTTATATGTTGGATGAGTGGTATTAGCATGCTTCTTTCTTGCCTAGAATGTTACCATGGATACTCATGTATAGAAGATACCACTTTATAGCAAACTAGTTCATCTACCACAGAGGAAATCCCTTTCATTAATCATGAAAAAGAAAGTGGGATAGTGTTTCATGTTTCCTTAAAGGCAAGATACCACCATGAAGGCATGCAGAAAGCAGTACTGGTGATGAGGTCTAATCTGAGCCCTTTGTGCAAAGTGACAAGGAGTTGTCTCAAAATAAGTACCTTTCCTGCAAGAAAAAGGTCTTCTAAGAATGGAATTGAGTAAGGAGTCCAGGAGGCATAGGAATAAACATGAGAAAATCAGGTCCACACTCCATCACTAACACTAAAATATACCCAAGGAATGCAGAAAGAATTACCAGTGGCTGATGCTCATCACATGGACTGAGGAGATGCATTCTGACAACGAAGTAAAAACGCCCTGACAGACCCACCTGGAATCCTGCATGGCTTTATAACTCTGCCTTAGGCAGAGTTATCCTTAAAACATTGACAAAAAATCCAATGAAAACCACATTCAAGTGCAGTTTTGACTTTTTTTCTATTGGGATTAAAACGGAGGCAGAGCAAACATTAAATCCCCTTTCTATGTAACTTTCTTTTTCTCTGCTGCACTGTGAAGGCAGTTTCCTCTTCTTTAATTTTTATTTGTTTAATTTAGAGGCAAAGTCTTGTTTTGTCAGCCAGCCTAGAGTACAGTGGGATGATCACAGCTCACTGCAACCTAAAACTCGTGAGCTGAAGCAATCTTCCTGCCTCAATCTCCTAAGAAGTTGGGACTATAGAACAACGTCAATATGCCTGGCTGATATCATGCCCCTTCTTATATTCACAATTTTTTTAATGTCTCTTTTTTTTTCTTTTTTCCTTTTCTTTTTTTTAAGGTATACTTTAAGTTCTGGGGTACATGTGCAGATCTTGCAGGATTGTTATATAAGTATACACATGCCATGGTGATTTTCTGTCTCCATGCCCCCATCACCTACATTAGGTATTTCTCCCAATGTTATCCCTCCCCACTCCCCACTATTTCTCCCCTAGCCCCCTGGCCCCCAACAGACCCCAGTGTATGATGTTCCCTTCCCTGTGTCCATGTGTTCTCATTGTTCAACAGTCACCTATGAGTGAGAACATGCAGCGTTTGGTTTTCTGTTCTTGTGTCAGTTTGCTGAGAAAGATGGTTTCCAACTTCATCCATGTCCCTGCAAAGGACATGAACTCATCCTTTTAATGGCATGCATGGTATTCCATGGTGTACATGTGCCACATTTTCACAATTTTTTTTAAAAAAGAGCCTAGTTTGTTTATAGCTGTATATATTTTCTTACTGAAATTATTGAATCACACTTTTGTAGGCTAAGATATGTGTGCATGTAATTACTTAAGTCCCTACAAAACCCAAGAAAGTGAGATAAATGGAAAAGATTGGCAGCTTATGAATCAGTAAAGTGGTGGAAACCATGCACACTGAAGTGATGATACTCCATCCAAATGGAGTTGCCACTGTTCAGTTCCAATCAGAATTGCCAGAAGAAATGGAAATTGATTTGCAGGGTAAAATGTTCTAATTTCTAAAATGCAAAGGAGGCCAAAATAAGCAGGCATGCAGGCCACAAGGCTGCAATTTTTATAGACTATATAAAATATCTATATGTGACATTTCTGTTACCATACATGACATTTCCAAATTTTTGTGTAATTTTCTCAAGTGAGTTTATTTTCAACCATAACGAAGTTGTGAAAATGAATGCTGTCACATTCACAAAGAAGTGATTCATATACTGATCCCTTATCCCTATAAATTAGAAGCTATTGAATGATGGAATTTTGCCCAGCATATTAAGAGAAACCATAGAGGAAATTTTTCTGTTTATAGTATCTGAATACAAATTTAATTGTGTCATTCATAGCTAGTAAGCATCAGCATGCCTCTGTGGATCTTTCTTATCTGCTGACTGCTCTCTTAAAAAAAGTATTTTAATAT
This sequence comes from Cebus imitator, assembly GCF_001604975.1. Lineage (NCBI taxonomy): Eukaryota > Metazoa > Chordata > Mammalia > Primates > Cebidae > Cebus > Cebus imitator. The sequence continues at coordinate 6,254 of NW_016107401.1, read as the reverse complement.
ATTTTCTAATATTTTATAACACGTTATATTCAATAGTGTATATAAGAGACCTAGTAATTTCTTCTGTTATCACATTTGAGCTATACTCTTGCCCATTTTTAATTACAGTTCTAATTAATAAAATAACCATTATTCAATATACATGATGCTTATCTTCTAATTGCAAATAGTATATATGTATATATTATAGAGGAAATATATATTTTCCTCCCCATTACAAAGTTTATGTCTGAGATCCCTATGACAAAAGACAGATTAACAATAGAAGGCATAAATATTTATTTCATTTAAGTTTTATGTGACATGGGAGCCTTTAGAAATGAAAGCTCAAAAGAAACAGGGAAAATTGTGTATTTTATGCTAAGTCAGATGAAGAAGTGGATAGTTGTGCAGAAACATTATTGGGCAAAAACAGATATGATCTAAAGGTCATAAGCGGGGGAACTCAGAGAGGCCTCCTAGTTCAGATTCATCTCCATGTTCTGTGTCTTCAGAGATGAAGACATTGCTTTTCTCTAGGCACAGGGAGGACATCCCTGGGATGAGGACCTTATGACCTATTTTCAGGAGAAGGTCAGCTAGGTTTTATAGCCCACTGCTGGGGAAAAAGAGCGAAGGACATTCTCTTAGTTTCTATGACCTGATTTGGGAGAGAAGGGGGGCAGAAGAAGGCCAGAAAGATATTCCTGCTTCTGTGGTCTTCTCAATGTCCTTCAACTTAAAATCCTCACTATGCCAAGTTGCCATATATATGTGTATATGTGTGTGTGTATTTATTTACTTATATTAACATTTGAAAAACATTGGAAAGCAAAAGGGAGAAAATTACCACCACATCCAATCATCGAAACAAGACTTGCCAATATGTTGGAAAATTGTTTTGCAAGTTAATTTTCTATGAATAAAGTTTTATTTTTAGTTATAATTTGACATTGTATTATTACTACTATTCTTGTGATAGTTACTACACCCAGAAGTGAATTTTGAGGTTATAAGTTGGACCAGTTTTGTTGTTGATATCAAATCTCTCATTACTTGGAAAAGTAAAATATATTATTTATATTTTACTTCTGGTAGTGACAAAGTAGACTATTTGTGGTTAATAATTATTACTATTGGACAAAATATTAAATAAACAGTATGTCAAGTAGTAGGATGCTGCTGAAAGGAGGCAGAAAGTGAAAAGATATGGGCAATAAGAGAGGAAACTGAGGCCAGGTGAGGTGGCTCACGCCTGTAATCCCCGCACTTTGGGAGGCCAAGGAGGGCAGATCACCTGAGGTCAGAAGTTTGAGACCAGCCTGACCAACATGGTGAAACCTTGTCTCTACTAAAAATACAAAAAATTAGCTGGGCATGGTGGTGCACGCCTGTTAATTCCAGGTACTCAGGAGACTGAGGAAAGAGCATCACTTGAACCTGGGATGGGGAGGTTCCAGTGAGCCGAGATTGCGCCATTGCACTCCAGCCTGGGCAACAAGAGTGAAACTCTGTCTCAAAAGAGAGAGGAAATTGAATTGGATGAAATCTAAGATTTTGTGGCTTTTCCCCTGTGGAAACTTCCTGGTTTTAGCACAGGAAGTCCAACATCCAGGAAGCCCTTCCATCCTGGAAATGCAGGATGGTTACAATCAGCAGAAGGCGACAATCTTACTGGCTTGAGGTTTAAGAGGAAACTTTGGGCTGCCAGAGCAGCTCACATGAGGAGGGAAATCACAGACAGAAAGATAAGACTCCACATGTGTATGTAAACTGCCCTTAAATTTTGTTCGTTTTTATGTGGAAATGGAGAAAAGACAACAAGAATCCCAGATGAAAGCAAAAATTGAGAGACTGAAAAAGTTGAGCAAATATTTCAGCTGCCACTCGCTGCAGGAGATACAGGATTTGAAGTTTAAATTCCAATAAGTTAGAAGATCTTCTTAAACCTCTCTGACATTCCTTCAAAACTCAGAAGGACCGTAACTTTTATCTGTTCTCGAAGTTAAAACAGATGAATTTACTCTAAGCCTAAAGACAAAACTGAGATTGACCAACCTGAAAAGAGTATAAAACAAATCTTCCGCAAGACTAAAGTAATTTATCGATAATTTAACTGGTATTATTTATAATAAAAATTAATAGGAATCAATCTGAGGAATATAACAAATCAGAATGTAATTAATGTAGAAAATGTCTGGTACATTGTTTAAAAAATGTCACAAAACAGTATATGATAATAGGATACACACACACATATATATGTATGTATATATGGATGATGGATGTGTGAGCATATATATATTTTTAATAGGCACAGGCAAAACCTGAGACACTCCAGATACTACAGTCAGCAGATAAGGATATTCAAGCAACCACCATAAAGTAGTTTAAGAACTTAAGGAAAAATTTGGTAATGATGTTTATATGGCCAAATAAGTTAGCAGTATTAAATCTCAGCAGGTAAATCAAAATTATTTATATTATTGAGACAGAGTCTCACTGTGTCATCCAAACTGGAGTGCAGTGGCACGATCTCAGCTCGCTGCACTTTCCACCTCCCAGGTTCAAGCGATTCTCCTGCTTCAGCCTCCCAAGCTGGGATTGCAGGTGCCCACCACCACACCCGGCTAATTTTTGTAGTTTTAGTAGAGACAGGGTTTCACTGTCTTGGCCAGACTGGTCTCAAACTGCTGACTTCTTGTGATCTGCCAGTCTCAGCCTCCCAAAATGCTGGGATTACAGGAATTATCCTCTGCTACTGGCTGGGATGATTTTTTTTTTTAAAGCAAAATGGAAATTGTAGAACTGAAATTTATAATGCCTGAAAAGAACAAGTCACTGCATAAGTTTTAATAGTGGATTGGCAATTGAAGAATAGCAGTTGAAGAAATTATCAGCAAAACTTGAATAGGGATTAATAAAAATTATCCAATATTTTAAAAATCAAAAAAATATTAAAAACAAAAATAAAATGACAGTAGTTAACTGTGATATAACATCAAACATCCTAATAAAGTTGTGTAGAGGGAGAAGAAAGAAAGAACTAAGCAGAAAAATCTTTAAAGTAATAATGCGCAACATTTTTCCAAAATTGCTGGAAAATATTAACATATAGATCCAAGAAGCTTAGTAGACCCAAAGCAGAGTAAACACCATAAAAAATGACATGTAGTGACTTTATAGTCACACATCCAGAAACTAAAGATACATTGAAACTTTAGAAAGCACCCAGAGAAAGATGAACTATTACAATTGCTATAAAGGCCAATAATAAAGTGACTTACCAAAACAAATGAGGCCAGGAAATAGTGGATGACAACTTTTTTCTTCTTTCTCTTTTGTTTTATAAGAGACAAGGTCTTGCTATGTTTTCCAGGCTGGAGCACAGTGGCTATTCTTAGGCACAATCATTGCACATGACAGCTTGGAACTCCTGGGCTCTAGCGATTCTGCCTCAGCTTCCCGAGTAGCAGAGACGACATGCATGCACCACCATGCTGGCTTTTTGGATGACAACATCCAAAAATGTGCTGAAATAAAATGTATACATAGAATTCTATATCTAGTAAATAAATCCTTCAAAAATAAAAGCAAAATAAAGACATTTTCAAATAAATGAAGGCTGAGAGAATTTGTCACCAGTGAAACTGAACTATAAATAATGCTACAGAAATTCTTTATGCTGAAAGTGACACCAGATGGAAACCCAGATCTAGAAAAAGGAGTGAGGAGCACTGAAAATGGTTAATATGTGAGAAAACAGAAAAGAGGATATATTTTATCTTGATATCTTTAAAAGGCACCTGACTTTTTAATGCAAAAACAGTAACAGTGAATTTTTGAGTTTATCACACATATAAAATATATGTTAACAATAGCACAAAGCAGTGCCACAGGATGAAATTACAATGAATTTAAAGATCTCAATTGGCTTTATTGGATTCTACAATTGGGCAATGCTTCATTTCATGAAAAAGAATCTGTTCCAATGAGCTGGACTGAAGGAAGCAGAAGGAGAAGCAAGCAATCAGTACAATCGTCCTTTCAAAGTTACTTTTGTCTTAAGATGGGGACAGGGAGAAAAAAATAGAAAAATAACATTTAACATTGATTTACTTCAAGCTAACTTTTTAATTTTATTTTTTAAAAACAAAGTCTAACTTTGTTGTCCAGACTGCAATGCATGGAATAGTCATATCTCACTGCCACCTAGAACTCCTGGGCTCAAATATCCTGCCACTTCAGCTTCCCAAGTAGCTAGGACTACAGATATGCACCATCACACCTGGCTAATTTTTAATTTTTTTTTAAGAGATGCAGTCTCACTATTCCACCCAGGCTGGTCTCATACGCCTGGCCTCAAGCAATCTTCCTGCTTAAGCCTCCCAAAGTGATGGAATTACAGGCATGAGTCAGCACGCCCTGCCTTGGTCATTCTTTTTTTGCCTTTAAGGATTAAAGTAGAGAAAATTTCATTATCATGTCACCTGAAGATTTCAATTGGCCTGTTTGAGAAATTGGCTGTTATCTGTCTCTTCTGATTTCTCAGAAGGTCAGATAACAACTTAATTAAGGTTTGGTAATCTGGAACTTTAGCATAAATTACTACAATATGATTTTTAGCCTGGTCTGTTAAGGCCTAATGTAGTTGCTTTGTCCAAAATAATGGCCTCCTATAACTTGTACTTAACATTTTCTGGAGTTGGAGATAAATAAAATTCTGCTGTTATAAGTTTCTTGCTTATCTCATGAAGTGATATAATAGTAACTATAAATAGACTTTGATACATTAAATATGAAAATGGCAATCCTTAAAGTATCAATAAAAATAACATAAAAATATGTACTTAAAAACACAGTAATTAAAACAAATAAACTGAAAAGTAGTATAATAAATGCAAAAGAAAGCAGAAAGTACACAGCAGAGAAGGAAAATAATGGGACAAACAGAATCTAAAAAGCAAAATGGTGACTGAAAGTAGATATGAATCCAAGGAGTATTATGAAAGATAATGAGAGGTTTATTATAATGATAAAAAGACTAACTCACCAAGGAGACATACAAATTATAAGAAATTATATGTCTGATGTTAGAGCTCCAAAGCAAATGTAGTAAAAGCAGACAGAACTGGAGAAATAGACAAAGCCCATAATCCTACTTTGAAATATTAACAGAAGTTTTCTGACTTGACACATATAGAATACTACATCCCATAATTGCAGAATAAACTATAATATGTGCATTCGTTTCAACTTCTTGCAAATAAGCCCAATAAGTTACAAGATTTTTAAAGCTTAACACGTCAGAATTCTACCAAATAAATACAATAAAATGTGTTTATTTTATGGTAATAAATGGTAAGAAAATGTCCAAAACTTTTGAAAATTAAACAGCATACTTCTAAATAATACATGAGTCAAATAGAAACCACAAGAAAATATGGAGATGTTTCAAAGCAAATGAAAATAAGAAACAACACATCAAAATGTATGGTGCTGAAACACAATTTAGAGGAAAATATACAGCTGTAAATACATAGAAAAGAATAAAGTTTAGAATCAATGATATAAGCTTCCAGCTTTAAAAGCTAGGAATTAATACACCAAAAGAAAGTAGAAAGAAAAAAAAATTAAAGGCAAGAGCAGAAATTAACAAAATAGAGATAGACAAGTTATAGAGAAAATTAATCAAGACAAAAGTTGCTTTTATTTGAAAAGCAAAATAAAATTGATTAATCAATAGCTAGACTAATCAGATAAAAAGCAGGAAAGATAAACAAACAAACCAAATAAAAAATTACATAAGTAGTAAGTACATAAACAAGTGCTCATCATGAACAGTCAGTGACAAAAGAGAAATGAAACCACAATAATACCTTTTTATACTCACTATAATAGTTACAATGAACAAAACTGGTAATATCAATTTTATTTTGAGTATATAGAGTAACCAAAACTGGAATATTTCTGGTGAAAATGTAAAATGGTACAACTACTTGCAAAATGTTTGGAGCTTCCAGCAATGTTAAACATTCATTTATCATAAAACCAAGTTATTCTACATCAAGATATTTATTTTTAAGTCAAAATATATAACTCTAATAAAACCCTTCTAATAAAGAATTATATAGATATATTCAAATTAAAAACAGTCCAAATGTCAACAACAGGAGACTAGATAATCAGATTCCAGTATACATATGCAATGGAATACCATTCAGCAATAATCTTATAAAAAATTCATTAATATTATATATATATATATATATATA
>NW_016107400.1:10034487-10048455 GCF_001604975.1 Cebus imitator | reverse complement strand
CTCTGTCGCTCAGGCTAGAGTGCAGTGGCTTGATCTTGACTCACTGCAACTTCCGCATCCCGGGTTCAAGCAATTCTCCTGCCTCAGCCTCCCAAGTAGCTGAGATTACAAGTGTGTGCCACCATGTCCAGCTAATTTTTTAATTTTTAGTAGAGATGGGGTTTCACCATGTTGGTCAAGCTGGTCTCGAACCCCTGACATCAAGTGATCCACCTGCTTCCCAAAGTGCTGCCATTACAGGCGTGAACCACTGCGTCCAGCCAGAGACAATACCACTTAAATGGTGAACACAGCATTCACTGCATCATACAACCATTTCCCCAGGAAAGCCAAACATGACGAAGACTTGGCACTTTGGTGGAACTCTCTGGAAAGGGGTGTCTTCTTTTCACCAGAGATGTAAAACAGCTCAAACCCCATGACGGCTTCCCCTTAAACTTAAGAGAATCCCATATCTTTACTACTGCCCCGAGCAAGCCCCCTGCAATCTGACCTGTGGCTGCTTCTCTGACCTCACCTCTACTTAAGTGTCACCTCATCAAAGGGAAGCCCCTGCACCCTCCATATAAAATAGCAGCCCCTAACCATCTTTCTCTGTCCCCTTCCTGTTTTATTTTTCGTATCAGCCCTGTCATCTCCTGACACATGATATACTTATCTTCTGCCTTATCCTCAGCGTCTGGAATGGCGCCTGGGATGGTGGCACACTGGAGCACACACACCTAAGTAAAGGGACAGCTGTTCCTCAGCTCTAGTCACTGTTGGTGTATAAGAATGTGGACCCCATGCCTGGGCAAGGTGGCTTACACCTGTAATCCCAGCACTTTGGGAAGGCGAGGTGGGCAAATCACCTGAGGTCAGGAGTTCGAGACCAGCCTGGCCAACATGGCAAAACCCCATCTCTACTACAAATACAAAAGTTAGCTGGGTGTGGTGGCGCACGCCTGTAGTTCCAGCTACTTGGGAAGCTGAGGCAGGAGAATCAGTTGAACCCGGGAGGTGGCAGAGGTTACAGTGAGCTGAGATCACACCACTGCACTCAAGCAAGAGTGAAAGAGTGAGACTCACTCCAAAAAAAATGTGGACCCCCAAACCTACCAATTTTTCCAAGAAGCCCCAAATTGAGATTTTTACATAGACTCTCCTCCTGATTCTTAAATGTCAGCTAGTGGGTTGGGTGTGGTGGCTCACACCTGTAATCCTAGCACTTGGAGAGGCTGAGGTGGACGGATCACAAGGTCAGGAGATCAAGATCATCCTGGCCAACATGATGAAACCCCATCTCTACTAAAAACATAAAAATTAGCTGGGCATGGTGGTGGGCACCTGTAGTCCCAGCTACTCAGGAGGCTGAGACAGGAGGATCACTTGAACCTGGAAGGTGGAGGCTGCAGTGAGCTGAGATCACGCCACTGCACTCCAGCCTGGGTAACACAGCGAGATTCTGTCTCTAAATGAATGAATGAATATGTCAGTTAGTAATTCACATCTTTTAAAAGCAATGTACAAGTCACCGGGGTGGAGGCCAACAGAACATGTCTGCAGCAAGCCGGTCTGTGAACTCAGAGAAGCCACAAAATTGAAGTTTACGGAGGATGTGACTGAAGATGAGAGGCTGGTGTGCTTCAACATTGAAGGTCAGATGAAAAGTACATATGCGGACACGCATTTCCTTTTGCTCCATTTCAGGCTGCGCTGGCAAACAGTGTGAGGTGGCTGAGTACATCTAGCCACGTGCCTCTTTTTTTTTCTTTCCCCGTTCAGATTGCATCTCTTAAGGCTTCTGCGTTTGCCGAAAACTGGCGTTGCCATTTTACTCTTTCACTTTGCAGGAAAATAACTCCAAGGGGAAACTGACTGTGAAGCCTTATGGAGTGCCCCCTCAAGATGGGGGGAAAGAAAGGAAAGAGAGAAATATAATCAGGCACTCAGAGTGGAGACAATTAAGTGCTGGTGGAGCAGCAGCCATGCCTATGCGGAGCACATGCGCAAAAGCATGCCGATGGGACTTGGTGCTGCTGCCTCGTGCTGCAAGGAGCTTGGAGGTCGCGAAGGTAGGGCTGTATGTTAATTTCATGAGAGGTGCCCAATGCTTGATCAAGGCAAACTAACACGGCCTCTGGCTTGAAGGGCACACACACATCTGGGGCCGGGACTGTAATAGACTGCGGGGGGCTAAAAACCAGCCTCCCAATTAAGAGAAATGGATGGCTGTTTTGCACAGACTGATCCTGAGCAGGGGGCTATTTGGTGCAAAAGCAAATTGTCTGTGTGTTGTTTGGGAGCTGAGTTTTAAAGGTAATTAAGTCCACAATTTTGCCTACTGTTTAACTCCACTTTAATGAACTGGGCAGAGAAACAAAGTTGTTGGGTCATTCCATAGAAAAGGAGATTTATGTTCTGTTTTAGGGAAACAAAAATTTCCAACATATTCTCCAGGTTTTTTGCAACCAGGGTGTGAAACAAAGTGATCCTTGATCTTCACCTGTCTTTCCTTTATCAGCAAATAAGGAAGTACAAGCATGCGACCAAAATCGGAGGGACATTTCCCGGACTGCATTCCCATCTCCTGTCAGAGTCCTTCTCATTTCACAAAAGCGACACGCAGAAGCACGACTCTGCCTTTGTGGTGACACCACTGAATCTGCAGCTGGGGCCCGCAGGTAAACAAACGCTGTCCCGGCAAACGGGGCAGGGTCTGGCTTAGCAACCTGCCTTTGACCTACCACCTCTTGGTAATTTTGCTTCTACATAACTATGGAGATGATCTACTCATTCTGCTTATAAAAATAATGCCCTTGGAGTAAACCCCAACCAACCACTCCCACCTCCGTCCTGGCCCAGGCCTGTTCTGCCCCAGTGCACATAACCTTCCTTCGTTCTATATCCACCTTGTTCACACTGTGCCTGCATCCTGCTCCTTAAACAAGCCTGGCCTCGTGCCACTGCACTTCCTGCTTTCTGTGTCTGGAATGCCTTTCTCATTGCTCCTTGTGAAGACACCTTTTTTTTTTTTAAGACACAGTGCCGCTCTGTCACCCAGGCTGGAGTGCAACAGTGTAATCTTGGCTCACTGCAACCTCTGCCTCCAGGGTTCAAGCAATCCTCCTTCTTCAGCCTCCTGAGTAGCTGGGATTTTTTTGAATTATAAGTAGAGATGGGGTTTCGGCATGTTGGCCAGGCTGGTCTTGAACTCCTTACCTCAGATGATTCACTCACCTCGGCCTCCCAAACTGCTGAGATTACAGGTGTGAGCCACAGTGCCTGGCCCCAAGCCACTCCCAATCCATCAGGTTTCAACTGAAATGTCATGCTGGAAAGAGACCTTCCTTCTCTCTATTCTCTGTATCCTGGCTAACACTGCCTTCTCTCCCACACCATCTTACTGTTCCATCTTTCTCCTCTGCTTTCTTCAGAGAACGTGTTGATACCTGAAATGATCTCATTGTTTATTTCTTGCTTTCTTCTTCATTGTCTGTCTCCCCTTCGGAATACAAGTTGCTTACGAACAGGCACCTCTCTGGATGGGCCCATGCCTGTAATCCCAGCTACTCAGGAAGCTGGGGGGTGAGAGGATGGCTTGAGCCCAGGAGTTCAAGGCTGTAGTGAGCTATGATTGTGCCAATGCACTCCAGCCTAGGTGTCTTTAAAAATAATAATTAAAAAATGGCCAGGTGCACCGGCTCATGTGTATAATCCCAGCACTTTGGGGTTGGATCACGAGGTCAGGAGTTCAAGACCAGTCTGGCCAATATGATGAAACATCGTCTGTATTAAAAATACAAACACTAGCAGGGCTCAGTGGTGCGCGTCTATAGTACCAGCTCCTTAGGAGGCTGTGGCAGGAGAATCGCTTGAACCCAGGAGGCGAAGCTTGCAGTGAGCTGAGATTGCACCACTGCAGTCCAGCCTGGGCAATAAAGGGAGACTCCATCTCAAAACAATAATAATAATAATAAAAATAAAATTAAAAAGTATAAGTACCTCTTCAATTTTGCTCATTTCTGAATCTCTGGTGCCTAGGACAGAGCCTGATGCTCAGTGAGAGATGTTTAACAAATGCTTTTGGAAGGAAGGCCTGGGATATACTTCTACAGTCCAAAGGATTTCAGGAATGAAACGGAAATCTGAGGGAGGGGAGTAAAATGTCCTGTTGTCAGCCTCGTAAGCTGCTAAACTGACATGGACTCCAAGCTAAAGCTGCACAGGCCTCTAGGTTTTTAAACACATGGCTCCTGCTGCCCTGGGGGTGGTATTCAAAACACTTACCAGTGCATGTCAAGACATGTGGATGGGCTGAGTATCAGCTCTCCTCCGTGCCCTCACCAACTTGGCCCTCAAACCCCTACCCAGCTTTTAGGACCCGGGAGAAATGTCACTACCTCTGGGAAACCTTCTGGGATCCTCTCCCTCCTCTGTCCTCGCCATGCTCTGCCCCAAGCTCTCTGTATTCTCTCGCTGTACAGACTGTGGGCTGGTGACCCTTAGAGGTCAGACCCCAGCCTCACCGACCCCTGGACACTGGGTGCCTCTAAATGCTGACCTCCCAGCCCAAGGTCCGCTCAGCAAAGTGTGTGAAATAAACGCAACAGTGAAGGCGCACAGCGGCGAGTGAAGGACAGAATAAATAACCGTCAGAAAGTGCCCCTAGGGGCCACTGCAGCACTGAGCCTCACCGTCCTTCAGGTGCCCCGAGCTCAAGGCCAAGCCCATCCCTACCTGCGGACGATCCTCAGAAGTGTCATGTGCCTGGACAGTCACATCCCCACACAGCTCAAAGTCTTCAGAATAGTCCACAGGAGGTTCGATGTGGAGCCGCGGGCCAGCTTCTGTTCTGATCTGCACAGATTTCTGTACAAAAAATTCAGAACATTTCAGATAGGGTGGAATGAGGTCTTTATTCCTCTGCAGGGCAGAGGTGCGGCTGGGATCTACAGGCTTAGATATCATGGGTGATGTGCCTGCATGCAACAGCAGTGGAGTCGTGATGAGCAGAAGCCACAAGCCTCCATCTCATCTGGGCCAGCAATGGATGGACCACGCCACCTCGCTCAAGAGTCTACTGCTTCCTGCTGTCAAAATATGTGCAGGAAAATTTTTAAAAGTAACTTTTTGGTTAGAAATTATTTTTCTATTTTTTTTGAGACAGGGTCTCACTCTGTTGCCCAGGCTGGAGTGCAATGGTATGATCTCGGCCCCTTGCAACCTCCGCCTCCTGGATTCAAGCTATTCTCCTGCCTCAACTTCCCGAGTAGCTAGGACTATAATCACCCGCCACCACGTGGTGAGTTTTTTTGTCCTTAGTAGAGAAGGGGTTTCACTACGTTGGCCAGGCTTGGTCTTGAACTCCTGGCCTCAAGTGATCTGCCCAAATCGGCCTCCCAAAGTACTGATATTACAGGCATGAGCCACTATACCTGGCTGGTTGGAAATTCTTTATTAGTAGGCTGTTAGTAGGTGCTAAACTTCTCAAAAAGGGATTTGTGGTCAAGGCATGGTGGCTCACATCTGTAATCTCAGCATTTTGGAAGGCCAAGACAGGAGGACCACCTGAGGCCAGGAGTTGGAGTCCAGCCTAGGCAACATGGTGAGACCCCCATCTCTATAAAAAAATTTAAAAATTAGCCAGGTGTGGTGGTATGTGCCTGTTGTCCCAGCTACTCGGGGAGGCTGAGGTGGGAGAATCGCTTGAGCCCAGGACTTTGAGACTACAGCGAGCCAAGATCTCACTACTGCACTCCAGCCTGGGCGACAATGTCAGACCCCGTCTTTAAATAAAAGAAAAGTGGGGAGCTTTGTGATCAGACTTGTTTGGGAAACCCTGGCCTATCCACACATACCACAGATATCCTAGAATGAAACAGAATGGAACATTTCTCAAACTTTCTGGACTGCAGACACTCTGGACTAGGGCATCTCTTCCTTCTAGCATTCCTCAGATCATTCTTTGAGAAGGAAACTCATTGCCCTGGTGTGGCATATTGCAGACTGCCCCCCAGTGTCCACTGTCCCCTTCTTCTATTGCCCGGAGTTTCCAGATGTGCACATAGAGACCCAGCCTCCCCTATAGCTAAGAGGAACCACGTGAACACGTTCTGACTCATGAGCCGTGGGTGGGAGGGAGGGACGTGCATTCTATCTTCCAGGTGTCTCCTCAAAGGGCTGGGGGCCAGCCTTGGAGGCCCTGCAGCTTCTCCTGCCAGCTGGAATGGGGAGGTGGGAGTGAGCCGACTGGTGCTGGGGGGAGGAAAGCAACATCTGGGGGATGTCAGAGTAACAGGGGTTCCTCAGTGACCTCGTGGAACAAGGGAAAGTGCTCCCATCTAAGCAGTGTTGTGTCAGAGACAACAGCTTTTGTGCTGTTTAAGCCACTGTTATTTGTGTCTCCCTGCTGGAGCAGCCAAACCTGTACCTTAACTGATATACGCGGCACACAAGGTTCCCTACGATGTGGCCACAGCCTACCTTCCTGCTCTGATTGCCGCACAGACAACCACACACCTGATAATCGGGCTAAGCGAAAGGGCTTCTGGGGCTGCGAGCATCCAGGCTGGGTCCTTCGGGAAACACCTCCCTTGTTTTCCTCTGGGACCCGTTTTCCTCCCAACCCTCAGTCCACGTGTAGCCCCATGGTGGGGATTTGAGACAGGCCTAGCCAATCTACCCATCCTGCCCTCACAACACACTATGACCAGCCAGTTCAGGGATGGAAGCTAAGGCAGCCAAGGAGAACAGCCCTGGATTCCTGTTAGAGCCGCGAGAAAGAGGTGCTCTCTTCTTGCGGGATACAAAGCGGCAGGGCAGTCTGCCAGGAGCTGCAGGAACCATTCTGTCCCTAACAGAGACAGCAAAGAGAACTGAGACGCTGAAGCAGAGCCCTCATGGGTTTTAGAACCCCTGGATTCAGCCACACCTGAAGCAAGGCCCACTGAAACATTCTCTTTTTTGCGTAAACCAACGTGAAGAGGATTAAAGTTATTTTTAACAGTCTTGGCCCTCCCCTGTACCCTAAATTCTCCCACCTCTGTGCCTTTGCTCATGCTGTTCTCCCAGTCTGAATGCCATTCTCCCAAATCTTCTCCATGCATCCAAATCCTATCTAGCTTTGGAGACAATGCTCTCTGCCTACCCAATACCTGTTCTCTGCCTGACTCTATTGAGGTGGCCATGTGCCCCACTAAGATGGTCACATTGCTGGGGGCCCTTGCAGCCAGGGTTGGCCAGGAGATCCAGGTGTGGCAATGCTGGTGGTTAGAAATCCGTAAGGCGGAGCTTCAGACAAAACTGTTTTCCGGGTAATCAGGAGAGACTCAGTGCAGACAGGACTTCTGCCTTTACCCTTCTACCCTTCTTCCTGACTGGAATGTGGATGGGATGTTTGGGAACACAGCAGCCATCTTGTGAGGATGAGGAAGAAAGCCACACACCAAAGATGGCCCCGTGAAACAGAGGAACTGGGTTCCTGGTGGCATCACCCACCCATGCCACCAGCCTGCCTCCAAATTCCTTATTCACAAACGACGAAAACAGCAGCGGCGTCTCTAAGCTGCAGCAACAAAGATTCTGCTGCAAGCAGCTCAACTGTCTACCACTTGGTAACCCACTCCGGGCACTTGTCACTTTTGCATTTCTGTTTCTGTGGCTCCTGTGTGGTAAAGGACCTGGGTTCTACACTCGGGCAGTCTGTACAATTCCTGGAACTCGGATGCTTATGCCCTGTGTGACCTTGAGCAAGTCACCTAGCTTTCCTGAGCACCAGTTTCCAAATGTGTTAAAACGGCACTCATGAATCTTCATCAGAGAGCTGCCACAAAGATGACACGGAGTGCCGCAGGTGAGCTCTCGGCTGGGGCTTCGGCACACAGCGCCGCGGGGCTGTGCCTATTTACATGGCATCTACTCTGCACAGGTCACCAGACTGCCTCTCAGGTGTATGTTTCATTCAGCAAAGCCCCCCAAAGCAAGCCAACCATGTCCTCTGGTAGTGAACCAGAGAAACTGCCACCTGCTCCGAGGCTGGGGATAAAGCTGCCTATGTTGGGCTCAGTAAGCGGGGGAGCGAGGCACCCAGGGTATGATATGTAAAGCAGCCTCACTCTCAGACACCGACCTGCTCATGCACAAATCCCAGCATGAGGCCTCCTTTAATGTTCTGCCCCAGGGGCCTTGCTTACCTTACCCTGTCCTGGCACTGTTACTGAGAGACAGAACAGGACACAGACAATGTGTGTGAACTCTAAGACTCACATAAGAGGTACTCAAGGGTAATTAGGGGCCGGGCATGGTGGCTCACACCTGTAATTCTAGCACTTTAGGAGGCTGAACTGGGCGGTTCACTTGAGGTCAGGAGTTCGAGATCAGCCTGGCCAACATGGTGAAATCCCGTCTCTACCGAAAATACAAAAATTAGCCAGGTGTGATGGTGGGTGCCTGTAATCCCAGCTACTTGGGAGGCTGAGGCAGGAGAATTGCTTGAACCTGGCAGGTGGAGGTTGCAGTGAGCCGAGATCGTGCCACTGCACTCCAGCCTGGGGAAGAGAAAAAAAAAAAAAGGAGTTTGTCTCTGGAGGATGAACTGGGGAGGAATTGCCCTAGAAAACGCAATTTCCTAGAACTGGTCCTTGAGGCAGCAAAAAAAAAAAAAAAAAAGGCGGGGGTGACAGTGGTGGTGGTAATTAGGGCATGCATTTCCCTTGAAGCCCTGAAGTTAGAACCTTTCCCCCTACAATATTCAATTCCCTGCATGTTTAGTAACATAAGGATTATCTAGACGGTGAAGAAAATGATGTCAGAATCTTACTGACATACGGTACTCTAGCAGTTTGGACAGAACTCCTTTCTGATCCGAGTTCACATGCCCTGCTCTCCCATCAGTGCTTTCACACTATGTGCCATGTCCCTGGGTGCCACTCCAAGCACTTAGGTGCATTTGCTCATTTAGCTTTTTTTTTTTCTTTTTGAGACAGCGTCTCGCCCTGTCACCTAGGCTGGAGTGCAGTGGCGTGATCTCGACTCACTGCAACCTCCACTTCCCGGGTTCAAGCAATTCTCCTGCCTCAGCCTCCTGAATAGCTGGGACTACAGGTGTCTGCCACTAGGCGCAGATAATTTTTATATTTTTTGTAGAGATGGGGTTTCACCAAGTTGGCTAGTCTGGTCTTGAACGCCTGACCTCAGGTGATCTACCTGCCTTGGCCTCCCAAAGTGCTGGGATTACAGGTGTGAGCCACCATGCCCGGCCGCTCATTTGGTTCTAAAGGCAAACCAAGGGGGAAACTGAGTCACAAGAGTGTAAGCCACTTGCCCAAGGCCACACAGTGAGGAAGTTACAGAGCCTAATCAGAGGTCTGACTCTAAACCAAAGAGAGACCAACATTTTCTGTAAAGGGCCAGAGAGTATTTTAGGCTTTGCAAGCTAAATGGGCTCTGTTAGGATATTCAGCAATCCTACTGCAGCTCAAAAGCAGCCATGGGCAATGACTAAATAAATGGGCATGGCTAAGTTCCAGTAACACTTTATTTACAAATATGGGTTGAGGCTAGATTTGGCCCAAGGGCTGTAGTTTGTGGATAAACGCTTGTTCTGCATCGCCACACCGCACTGCCCCCAGCAGGCACGTTGAAGAATAAATGTGCTCTACCTGGGCTGGGTGTGGTGGCTCACACCTCTAATCCCAGCTCTTTGGGAGCCCGACGCAGGAGGACTGCTTGAGGCCAGGAGTTTGAGACCAGCCTGGGCAACATGGTGTGATCCCGTCTCTACAAAAATATACATATATGTTAAAAAACAATGTGTCCAGCCTGGGCTACAGTGGCCTTTGGACTGGGATCAGAGAATTTCCCAGGCTGGGCGCGGTGGCTCATGCCTGTAATCCCAGCACTTCGGTAGGCTGAGGCAAGCGGAACACTTGAGGCCAGGAGTTTAAGACTAGCCTGACCAACATGGAGAAACCCTGTTGCTACCAAAAATACAAAAGCTTATCCAGGCATGGTGGCATGTGCCTGTAATCCCGGCTACTCGGGAGGCTGAGGCAGGAGAATCGCTTGAACCCAGGAGCCAGAGGCTGCAGTGACCTGAGATCACACCATGGCACTCCAGCCTGGGTGACAGAACAAGACCCCATCTCAAAATAAAAAACAAAAACAAAAAGAAAAAAAAAAAAAGAGAATTTCCTGAGCGTATCTAATGCAATGAAGGAGGCAGGGGCTGCGGTGACCTGAGATCACATCACCGCACTCCAGTCTGGGCGTCAGAACAAGGCTCCATCTCAAAAAAAAAAAAAAGAAAGAAAAGAAATAAAATTTCCTGAGCATATCTAACACAGTAAAGGAGGCAGGGGCTGAGCTACAGATCATTTATCTTAGAGAGACGGTGGAAAGGGCTGAAGAAAAGCAGCTGGGATTCTCCCTGGGAGAGCAAGGAGAAGGCGGGGTGCAGCAGGAAAGTGCATGTCCACGCCTTCCTACAGGAGGTGGGTTACTTAGAGATGCCCCTCGGGACTCCCAGTTCCCCCTGCTGTTTCCATCCCTCACCCCCCCCATAACCCCCCCACCCCGCCTCCAGGCCCTGTCAACTTGCTCTTAGCACATGTGTTAGCCTCGGTGCCAGGGCCTGTGGAGGGAAAAGCACTACACGGAACATATAACCAACACTGGGGGTTTCCAGGCCCGGAGATTCCTGGACATCTTCCTGCCTCCACTGGGATGAAGCTGTAAAGGCTTTGAAGTTCATCACTGAGACGAATTTTCTATCACACCTCCCAGGAGAGCAAGCTCCTCCCTCCTCCCCAGAAACTACTCAATTAACATCCAAATACTAGGAGCTCTTCTAGCTGGGAAGAGATGGCTTGAGAGGGGGCAAGGAGGAGGGACAACGGGGCACGGGGCCCAGGCCTGAGGAGCTGCCTGACTCCCCAGCACCAGCCAGGGCCTGGGGTGCCACCTGGCCTCCCCATGGGTTTCTAGTCCTTTGTCAAGAAAAAAGGGGGCTCGACTAGGGCCCTGCTACTCTAAGTGTGGTCCAGGGGCTAGCAACATTGGTCTCTCCTGGAATTTGTGGGGAATGCAGAATTCTAGATCCCTCCTTGGCCCTGGGAATCGGAATGTGAATCTGAGCAAGATCCCAGGTAACTTACACGCACATACATTCAGTTTCCAGTAGTATGCGATCAGGAGATCTACAGGGCTTTGTGGTGGAAGCCATTGTTTCTGCATGTCCAGCACACTTTCCCCTGTGTTTGGTGAAAGCACCCTGTTTTTCACTGTTTGAGACGGCGTTTTGCTCCCCACTTCTTGTCCCGGCCCCAAGAGGTTCACATGGGACTGAACCTTCCCTAAGGGTGGATGAAGCATGTGACCCAGGCCTGGCCAATCAGAGTATGCGATTTGATTCCCCTGGCCGCGGTGATTGGGTGACTGGTTCTGGTGGGGGGAAGAGATGCAGTAGCAGGGTGGCAGACCTAAGTGGGCAGCTGCTGGTGACTTGTCTTGGTACCACATGAGGCTCAGGGGGAGTTGAGAGATGAAGAATGGGTTGTTATATTGTTTGAGCTCCTGGACCCAAATGTGCCTGAACTTAGATAACCAAGAATCGGGATGAATAAATCTTCTAGCCTTGGATTTGAATTGAAAGCATGAGAGAGCTCTAAGGTTCATGGAAAGCTCAGGTCTCTCTCTTTTTTATTTTTTTGAGACGGAGTCTCACTCTGTGCCTAGGCTGGAGTGCAATGGCGCGATCTTGGCTCACCGCAACCTCAGCCTCCCGGGTTCAGGCAATTGTTCTGCCTCAGCCTCCAGAGTAGCCGGGATTGCAGACATTTACCATCACACCTGGCTAATTTTGTATTTTTAGTAGAGAAGAGGTTTGACCACATTGGCCAGGCTGGTATTGAACCCCTGACCTCAGGTGATCCACCCGCCTTGGCCTCCCAAAGTGCTGGGATTACAGGTGAGAGCCACGCGCCCGGCCTCCCTCTCTTCTTCTACAGTTTTCTCATCTTCCCTTTAGCACCACTGCTCACCTCGCCCAGGTGTCAGGACCCAGGTTTGCAGTCAGCATTAGGCACTCAATCAGCAAGCTTTTACTGAGCACCGACTGCATACAAGGTTCTAAAAACAGGAAGATACAATAAAAAAAAAAAAAATTAAAACCCAATGCTCTGCCCTCAAGGAGGTCACACAGCACATATAATGGGAGAATGTGTTTATGAAGCAACATGTGACAAAATTAATGTGGTCCAGAAAGAGTCTCTAATGCTAAGTGGGTGCTGGAGAGGGGAATAAATAGTCCCTCCATCTGGCCTGCTCTCCCGCCCCCAGCCCCAAGGAGGCTCCTCTGCCACCACTGGGAGGAGATTGAAAGCAGCCCTGCCTACACGGAAGGCTCACCTCCAGTGAGCAGCCCAGGCTGGCAGGTTCCAACCCAGCCCCCCAGGCCGTGCACGGCTCCCTGCCTCCCACCTCCACGCCCTTGCAAGGGATGATGACTGTGCACCTGGCTGGCTCCCCGCTTGGCACGCTGCTGTACCCGAGTGGGTGTTTCAAAGCTGCTGCTCTTTCCTGCCCACTTGCAGAACCCAGACCTAGGCAGACCCTTGTAGTATCAATCACACGCCCGAGGAGGATTTAAAAGCCCTGATACCCCCAAATCCATGTTCTTTCTTGCCAGCCCTAGGCCAGCTTATTTCATACCCAGCCCACACTCAGCCCAGTTCATGCCTAGAGTTATCTGTTCATATCTGCCACCCCTCTTCGCAAAGTGTTCCAAACGGTGTGCATTAAGGCTTATTGTCAAGCAGAAAAAAAAGAGCAAGGCTGGGGGCTGCCCCGAGTGGTTGTGCGGGAGTGCAGTATGCAAATGGCTCCCTCTAGAGGCAGGAAAGCTCTGAAATATGGACAGGCAGGTCTAGGGTGGGGAGGTCTGCCTGACTTGCTGTGTTCGTCCCACCCGGATTTGTCTGATCTCTTAGAAATAGCAGCGCTCCCCACTCTGGCAGTCTGCGTTGTGCAAGATCACTGAAAAGGCCGATGCTTCCCGGTTATTTCATTTGTTGTCCTCACTGCAGGGGTCTCAGAACTCAGGAAGAAGATAACAAGGGACAGGGCCCCCAACACCTCCCATTTTCACTTGTGGGTTTTTCTGAAGGGGCTGAAGCTGCTTAGGCCACAACAGGACATAGGATGTGGTGGCTAAGTGAGAGCGAAGCCTCTGCTTTAATAATTGCAATGAACTTGCTTTAGAGACCTTTAAGGAAAGCCCACCCCACAGTAAATTGCTGGAAGGCCAATCCCTTCACTAGCAATTTAATGCTAAGAGCGATGACGTTCATCAGATCTGACAGCATTTTGGTAAACGACGGCTCTGTTGATTAGGCCGCTGTCCACCCAAGTATTACAAGGCTGAGGAAGCCATAAATCTTAATCCATGGATAACAGCAGAAAGATCTAAGGTCTAGAAGTGGTGGGGGGAAAGGACAGTATGAACAAGAGGCCATATATCATCACCAGCCCATTCCACAGGGAAGGCGGCAGCTCGGGAGCCCAACACAACCTTCACCACGATCCTCCCCAAGCCCCCAGGAATCGGAGGAGCTTGGGAAGGGTTTTACAGATGGAGGTCGTCGGCCTCTTGGCCAGCAGCCAGCGTTGGAATGACTCTGTGACCTTCCAGCCAAGGGATCCGGAGGCCAGTGCAACCTGAGGCAGCCCCTCCTGTCGGCGCAGCTCTACCCAAATGTGCTTTCTTATTTTTGGGTGAGACCATAAGAGAAACCTGTTCTCCTGGAGGCGGTGAATGCATTGGGCTTGGTCAGTAGAAACGGGGTGTGTGACTCAAGAGAGTTTCAGGGCTGGGCACAGTGGCTCACGCCTGCAATCCCAGCACTTTGGGAGGCCAAGGTGGGTGGATCACCTGAGCTTGGGAGTTCAAGACCAGTGTGGACTACAGAGCAAGACCCTGTCTCAAAAAAA
>NW_016107400.1:10016391-10033082 GCF_001604975.1 Cebus imitator | reverse complement strand
AAAAAAAAAAAAAAAAAAATCCAAACTCCCTCCTGTGGTCTTCTAGGCCTTGTATGATCGGTTCTTCCTACCTGCAGTCCTGACACCCTCATCCCCACCCTTTCCACCACCCTATCCTGATTGTCCTGCCTCCCTTCAGCCTGTACCCAGAGCCCACTGCCCTTGCTATCCCCTCACCTGAAACCCTCCCCCAGCCACAGATCTTTCCAGGGCTGGCTCCAGGCGATTCTCAGGGCTTGGTTGTGATGGGGCCCCTTGGGAGGCTGTGCTGCCCACCCTCGCTGAAGGAACGCTTCCCCCGACACCCTCTCTCTCAGGCCGCTGTCCTCTGTCCTTCCTTCACTGCACTGTCTCCAGACGTGCTTGCTTGCCTTTGGTCCTTTGCCTCCCCATCCTCCCTACCCGCTCCCCATCAACATGAGCTCCAGGAGAGCAGGGCCAGCCTCATTCACCCCTCGGACCCTGGCACCTGTAAGTGCCAAAGCTGAGTATGTGCTCAATACATGAGCAATGGAATGAATGAAGTGTGGGTGAGCAAAGGAACATACTAGAATGAAGAGCCCTGAGGCCTACAGGCGGAGCTGCCCTCCCCACCAGCCCCTCCGCTGATTAAAACAACAGTCAGCACCATTCACTGACTATTTCTCCTGTGCCAGGCACTGCTTCAGCCTCTCCAAACACCGGCTCATCTGATCCTCATTAATTGCCCTCATTAATTACCATTACCAACCCCACATGACAAATGAGAAAGTAGGCACTGAGGGGTTAAGCAACTTAGCCACTGTGCAGCTGGCAAGAGGAGGAGCCAAAGCTTTGCAGTGGGGCTGCTGGAAGGTTCCAGGGTCTGAGCTCTTAGCCATTCCTCTGGACTTGTCTGTCACCTGTTCTCACCTGACGCAGCAGGCAGGCCCTGCTGAAGGACCACCTGTAATGCATGCTGCACACGCTCCCCTCCAGCAGCACTGGGAGGTTTCATTGATGATGAAACCAGAGCTCAGAGTGGTTACATGGCCAGCTCTAGGGCACACAGCTCAGAGAGGTTACATGGCCAGCTCCGGGACACACAGCTCACAGAGGTTACACAGCCAGCCCCAGGGCACTCAGCTCAGAGAGGTTACATGCACAGAGCCCAGAGAGGTTACATGGCCAGCTCTGGGGCACACAGCCAGCGAGCAGTCCAAAGCCCATTCCTTCTACTCTCCAGGGGCTACAAATTCAAATGCCCGTAAGAGCCAGGTGGGAAATGGAAACATGAGATAAGAGAAACCATAACCTAAATCTGATAGTAAACCACAGCTGCCACTCAGCCTCACCACCAAAGCTCCGGGGAGTGGTGGGGACTTTGGCAAACAGGAAGGCTCATGCTCTGTCCAAAGGCAGCAGCTAGACAAGGCTCCTGCTGCCTAGCAGGGAGGAGGATGGCCCAGCATGGGGGCTAGACTTTCCATTTTTTCCCCGGAAGAAGAAATCTAGATTTTTATTTTTCGAGATAGGGTCTTGCTTTGTCCCCCAGGTTGGAGTACGTGATCATGGCTCACTGGACCTTGAACTCCTGGGCTCAAGCGATCCTCACTGTCTCAACCTCCCCAGTAGCTGGGACTAGAGGTGTGCACCACTATGCCTGGCTAATTTTTTTTTTTTTAATTTTTAGTAGAGATGGTATTCGCTATGTTGCCTGGGCTGGTCTTAAACTCCTGAGCTCAGGTGATCCTCCTTCCTCGGCCTCCCAAAGTGCTAGGATTACAGGAGTGAGCCATTGCACCTGGCTAGATATATTTTTAAGATAAAATCTTATTAATTTAAATGTTGGCAAGCTTCTAAAAGTCTTTTAAAAACATGTTGAATCCAAAAACCATTATCTGGGGGCAAGTTTGAAGCACATGCTTCAAGTGGTTAACTTCTAGACTCTGCCAGGCCCGCCCTCCATTTGTCTGAAGTCAGGTGTCACACCCGCCTCCCAGTTAAGCAGTCCCCATGTCTTCACAGCCCGAGCTTCAAGCAGGAACTAAGCCTTCTTGAATTTTTTTTTTTTTTTTTTTTTTTTGAGACGGAGTTTCACTCATGTTACCCAGGCTGGAGTGCAATGGCGCGATCTCGGCTCACCGCAACCTCCGCCTCCTGGGTTCAGGCAATTCTCCTGCCTCAGCTTCCTGAGTAGCTGGGATTACAGGCACGCACCACCATGCCCAGCTAATGTTTTGTATTTTTAATAGAGACGGGGTTTCACCATGTTGACCAGGATGGTCTCGATTTCTTGACCTCGTGATCCACCCGCCTTGGCCTCCCAAAGTGCTGGGATTACAGGCTTGAGCCACCGCACCCGGCCTGAATTTTTTTTTTAACCCTAGAGCCTTGCACAGTGCCTGGGCCCTGCTGGGTGCCAATATATGTGTCAAATTAATAGATGATTTAATTCATGACACGTGTTGTAGTTCACTTGCCACTTCTGAATGCTACCTGGTTTGTCTCTATCTTTAAGGGTAGTCCCCAAAGGCCTGAGTGTGTGGAGCGGATCCATGCTCTGGACTGGAGGGGGCTGGTACTCAGTACCCATCCCACACTCCCCCGGGAGCCCTTCTGTGGGGTAGAGGCCAGAAAGCGAAATACTACATTTCCCAGGCTCCCTTTCTGAAGCCATCCTCACAGGGTTAACAAGAATTCTGTGCAGAATATAGTTATAACTCAGCATTTATCACCCAGTTCCTTGTAACTGAAATTCACTGGATTCTGACCATTAGCATTCCCATTATTCCTTATAGATTTCCGACCATAGAATTGTAAGGTTTTCGTTTAAGAATTGCTTGAGATGTTTTTCAGATCTTAAATTCCAGCAAAACAACGGACGCCAGCCAGTTTGAAAGCCCCCACCGATGAACGGGATCTGCACGAGAACACAGCGTCTTCATCTCCCCGTCCCGTGACTTCACCCTGCACTCTTCTATCAATCAAGGATCTCCACATGCCAGCCCACTCCAAAACCCTAAAAACGCTAGCCCCAAACTCCTCCAGGAGACAGATTTGAGGTTTCCTCCCATCTCCTTGTTTGGCGGACCTACAATTAAACCTCTCTCTCTGCTGAAACCCGGTGTCTATGCGTGTAGACTTGCCAGCATCGCACAATGGACCTATCACGGGTAAGTTCTGGCCTGGGTTCTAGGTGTGATTTAGGTGCAGCCAATCATATGGCCTCACACGCGCCAGGGCAAGCAGAAGTGAGGTGAGGAGAGGAAGCGGGTAGATGTTGGCTGTTTCAGTGCTAAGCACAGTCCTGGAGGCATTGGGTTCTTCAACAATGTCCCTGGCTGGCCAGCCACGCTGCGGGGCAGGGTCTTCATAACGTTGCTCTAGCAGGTGTGGGGGCACTCTGAGGCCAGCAGCTGGGGCAGTAAGTCCCTGATTCCTGGAACTGCAGCTAAGGTGATGCCTTCCTGATGCCAA
Source organism: Cebus imitator (assembly GCF_001604975.1). Lineage (NCBI taxonomy): Eukaryota > Metazoa > Chordata > Mammalia > Primates > Cebidae > Cebus > Cebus imitator. Next base: position 10,029,644 of record NW_016107400.1, on the reverse strand, counting down.
TCCCCCACCTTCCCAACGGTATCCTAGGCAGCCGCTCTCCTGGCAGGCCCAGGCTAAGTGACCATGCTTTTCGGGCACTATTCCTAGAGGCCCAGCCCAGAGTCCACTCCTCCTGCTAGCCCAAGGACTTTATAAACACCCCGATTCCCTGCACCGTATTTCTTTCCGCTTAAAATAGCCTGAGTGGTCTCTGCTGTTAGGCACTGACTGACCCCTGACAGATACAGTGTAGAAGGACAATTACAGCCCTTGAGGCATCAGGAAACCAGGAAATTAGCTATGATTAGGCCCTGTGAAGTGTGGGACCACAAGGAGAGACTGGGGAGGGTTCTAATTAATCTTAGGCCAAGTTTTTTAAATTGCAGACTCTGGGGCCAGCTATTAAGCCACAATCTAAGACACAAATAAGGCTCTTGATAATAGAAAGCTCTCAAAACAACTAGAAGAACTGTCTTAAGTGAGAGGTGGAGAAAGGCCTCATTAGCAGCAAATTAATATTCATTGTGGGGGACAAAAGGAGGCCTCCAGGCTGTGTGTCCTCCAGGCCTTGCTCCTCAGCACCGAGATCAGGCCTGGACGCCCTTCCCCAATTAATCAAAGACTTGAAGATGCCCCTGTGGGGAAGCAGAAAGACCAGGGTTTGTAACCACAGGCCCAGAGTTCAAATCCCAGCCTGCCCTCTTCCTTAGTAGCTATGCGACCCTGAGGAAGTCACCTTACCTCTCTCGGCCTTGATCTCTTCAGTAGCACAATGAGGACATTTACTGACCGACTGGGTTACTGTGGGTGGACTGATTTATTGTAGACCTGTACATTTAGTAAAGTGTGAATTGTTGTATGGTAGTAACTCCCAATCTTGGTGAACACAAGTTTAAAAATAACAACAGGCCGGCGTGGTGGCTTATGCCTGAAATCTCAGAACTTTGGGAGGCTGAGGCAGGAGGATCACTTGAGGCAAGAAGTTCAAGACTAGCCTGGGTAACATAGTGAGACCCTGTCTCTAATTTAGAAAAATAAATAAATTTTAAACAGAAAACCAGTGGCTCTCCTAGTTTTCATGGTAGAGGCAGACTTGCTGCTAGCAAGGAAAATTTTAAAAATAATCACACTGCTTAAGCCTCAGCAAGTCAGAATCTCTGGGGGTGAGGCCTGAGCATCTGTATTTTAAAACTTCCCTAGACCATTTAAATATACTGTCAGGGCTGAAAAATAAAAAAAAAAATTTCAAGACTCCAGCCAACTGAATGAACCCCTTCTTGGCCAAGGGAACCTCAGAGAAACCTTAAAACTGAGTTCCCATCCATGATGGGATGGGAGGTCCGACATGCCTCATTATACCTCCTCTGTCACTAACCACCAGGAGGCTTTCTTTCCTACGGGTTAAAAAGAATCCAGCCCTTTTCAGTGGGGCGCAGTGCTTCATGCCTGTAATCCCAGCACTTTGGGAGGCTGAGGTGTGTGGATCACCTGAGGTCAGGACTTCAAGACCAGCCTGGCCAACGCAGTGAAACCCTCTCTTTACTAAAATACAAAATTAGCCAGGCATGGTGGTGGGTACCTGTAATCCCAGCTACTTGGGAAGCTGAGGAAGAAGAATCGTTTGAACCTGGGAGTTGGAGGTTGCAGTGAGCTGAGACTGCACCACTGCACTCCAGCCTGAATGACAGCAAGGCTCCATCTCAAAAAACAAACAAACAAAAAAAAAAACCCAGCCCTTTTTGAAGACTCCACCACTGATATCAACCAACAGCATGCCTGCTGCCCCTCTCTTCCACACATCTGACCAGCATTTCTTCCTGGTAAGGGACCACCAACCATGGAGTGGTTTTGGCTCTTCTATGGAAGATGCACTGTGAGGGCTTCTGTGTCCCCTGATTCACCTTTTGACATCAGAGGCCAAAAACTCCACCCTCAGATCATGCTAACACCCCCATTTTTGGACCACGGGATCCAAGGAAAGGCATGAAGCTCAACTGCACATGCGTATATTTCTCTTTTCATAAATATTCATGACTCCTCCTACAGCTTACTGAATATGTATACTGGGCCACCTATTCAGCATAAATCCCCCGTTTTATCCCTTCGAACTTGAAAGTGCAGGTTTCTGGCTTCTGGCCCGAGGCTGTGCTTCCCAACTTGCCAGAGTATATACCTGGGAGGCTGCCATGCTTTCTGAGAAATAAAGCTCTCCTTTCCAAGTTTGTGAACCTCGTCATTCTTCATCTGATGGGACTGGGACCCGCTAGTCCCAGGTAGGGTATGAGTAACTACGAGGTAAAATATCAAGAACTATATGAGCAAGAACACAGAACTTGGGGCAAAAGATCTAGGATTGACTCTTGATTCAATTCAGCCCACTTCTTAGCTGTTGACCTTGGAAAGCACAGTGAACTTTTCTGAACCTCCATCTCTTCAGCTCCTTATAAAGAGGGACAATATTGGAATGTACTCAACAGTTCTGGGAGGGCAAAGGAGATGAGTTACATGGGAGCTGAGCCTATGCATGGTACCTGGAGTAAATGCTCAGAAATGCAAGCTCTTGACATAGCACACCAGTTGCAACCCAAAATGGCATCTCAGTTCTTTGGGGCAGGGGCTTTGTCATATGCACCTACTACATTCTTAGCATCCGGGACTGTGGACGCCACATAGGGGGTACTCAATAAAAAAATACCTGAATAAATAGTCAACATGATGGGGCTCTGAATCTGACCTTCCTACACCCCCCAGTGGGGCTGGCGTGGCCCCATCCAAAGGGGAGGGCCAGGAGCAGAGCGGACTCTCCAGAGGTCAGTTCCACATGCAGAAAGGGCACCACCACCTTGCCCAGCCAGACCCACCTACTGCCCACAGGATTTTTTCTTTTTTTTTAAACAGGATCTTGCTGTGTTGCCCAGGCTGGAGTGCAGCGGTGCAGCCGTAGCTCACTGCAGCCTCAAACTTCTGGGCTCCTGCATAGCTGGGACTAGAGGTACCTGTTACCACACCTGGCTGAATTTTTATTTTTATTTTTAGCAGAGAGAAGTTCTCGCTTTGTTGCCTAAGCTTGTCTTGAACTCCTGGGCTCAAAGTGATCCTCCCACCTCACCCTTCTGAAATGCTGGGATTGCAGAAAGTAGCCACTGCGCCTGGCTTAGGGGGGTTTTTAAATGCTCTGATTGTATTTCTGTTCCTATAGCCACCCACACTCTGTATTGTAAAGTGTGGGCTGGGCCAGTCTCCAGACCTGGTGCCATCCTCGGCGCTGGACTTTGCTGGGGGCTGTCCGTGAATTGCGTCTTAAGGCTTTTTCAGCTTCTCCAAACAGAGTTCTTCGTCCATAATCTGCACCAGAGAAGAAGGAAGGAGACTTGGTGAGGCACTGATGACAAGCTCACAGTACCAGGATGGTTTGTAGCTCGTGTCTAAAATGCATGTCAGTGTGCCCAGAGTCTTGTGTACGAGGACACTGACTGCAGCACCGTTTGTAGCAACAAGCATTAGAAAACAAGCTAAATGCTGAGCAGAAAAGGAATGGATAAATAGGTTCCAGTATATCCATGCCATGGAATAATATGTATAATGTATAGCCAGATCAGGCAGGTCTATATATGCAGAGAACAGTCTTCAAGATACAAACACAAGGTATAGGACAGCAGGTGCACGAGGTCACGTTTGTATAAAAGAGGGTAGAGGGTCAATCTCTTTGCTGAATGAATGAATACATGTACTGCTGGTGTTCTAAGTACATAAAATCCTGTTATCTGTTCCTCTCTGAAACCAGGACCAGGAAAGGCTGAATTTTCCTTGCTAGCAGCAAGTCTGCCTCTACTAGGAGAGCCACTGGTTTCCCTCTTCGCCCAGGGCAGTGGGGAGCGCAAGCTATACTCTGAGTTCAACTGCAGTGGCTCTCCTCGGAAAACATTTCAAATCACCTTCTCTTCTTACCCTTGTTGTTGTTTTGACTTTTACAATATATTAGTGGCTTGGGATCTTACCATGTCTGTGAGGCCACGGATTAGAATAACACAAATCAAAGTTACTGTGTCCCGGCAAGCCTGCAAGCTGGGCATAATTATTCCCATTTTATGGAAGGGGAAAGTGAGGGTCAGAGAGGTCCTAATTACCTAAGGTCTCAAAGCCAGAAAGCGGCAGAATAGGGTTCATTCTAATCCTGTCTGCCTTGCTCCAGATCCTCTTATGACTTGGTAGCACACTGGCCTCTCCAGCAAGGCAGCCTGCCGTGAAGGGCATTCTGACCCCCCACTTGGGATAAGCAATCTCGCCAGTCCCATGTTATTGTATTTTATTCATTTATTTATTTTGAAACGGGGTCTCGCTCTATCACCCAGTTGGAGTGCAGTGGCGTGGTCATAGCTTACTACAGCCTTGACTTCCTGGGTTCAACCAATCTTCCTGCTTCAGCTTCCTGAGTAGCTGAGACTACAGGCATGCACCGCCATGCCTAGCTACTTTTTGTATTTTTTGTAGAGATGGGGTCTCCGTATGTTGCCCAGGCTGGTCTTGAACTCCTGAGCTCAAAGGATCTGCCTGCCTCGGCCTCCCATAGTGCTGGGATAATAGGCATGAGCCACCACACCTAGCTGAGTCCCATTTTAAAGATGAGCAAACAAAGGCACAGAGAAACTAAGTGGCTTCCCATGGCAACCTGACTCCATATGCTCTGCCGTTTCATTTATTCAACTGCCTAGTCATTTTTGGTGTCTATGCTAGGCTGGCTTGGGTATTTTTCTATTACACACAGGCTTCCTGTGCTTTTTGTATAGGGCACATGAAGTCCATTTAAAGTATGCATGGGTACGGGTTAACTAAATGCAGAAACAAGCGGTGGAATCAAAAATTACACAGGGGTTAGGTACTCAAGACATATCAAGTGAAAAATCAGATATAATCCAAAATTTCCCTAGACATTTCCTTAAAGTGCTGACACTTAAGACCCAGGAAATGTAAAAGCCAGAAATTTACTGCTTTGGCTGCCATTGATCTGGGTTAGTAGAGGCCAAGACTAGTTTTAAAAGGAATAAAATAGGATTTCTCTTTCTCATTCTTATGCTTTCTGGCCTTGCGGGTGTAGTTAACTTGTGTTTGTTGTTCACATGCACAGGACGTGGTTCCACAGTCCCTAATTAATTAATTAATTAATTAATTTTATTTAGACACAATCTTGCTCTGTCACCCAGGTTGGAGTGCAGTGGTGCAATTTTGGCTCACTGCAACCTCTACCTCCAGGTTCAAGTGATTCTTGTGCCTCACCCTCCTGAGTAGCTGGGACTGCAGGTGTGTGCCATCATGCCTGGGTAATTTTCATATTTTTAGTAGAGATGGGGTTTCACCATGTTGCCCAGACCAGTCTGGAACTCTTGGCCTCAAGTGATCCACCTGCCTCATCCTCCTCAAGTGCTACGATTATAGGTGTAAGCCACTACACCCAAACCCCTAATTAATTTTAATTAACAGAGCTGTGACTCAGCCTGGAGGGCCTGCACTCACCGTGTGTCCCTTCCGTGTGGGAGGCACTTCTGGAGAAGTCAGAGTGAATGGCTTTCCGCGGTGACGATTTCAGCTCTGAGTTGGCGCCATTGACATAGACAGAGAAGCCTTGCTCCAAGTGCTCCAGCCTCAATTGCATGGGGTCCTTGGTTTTCAAATGCTTTAATATCCTGAAAGAGAAATGGTGGCTTGTTCCTCCTCATTATTGGAGAGTCGGGGCTGCTGCACTCCCCAGCCGGGACTGAACTGCTGCTTCAACAGTTAAGCATCTCTAATCCGAGCCCAGGGGGCGTGTGCCCAGCTGTTTGTCTACAAACAGCCTCTAACAGGCCCATTACCCACGCAGAAAAGCCACGAGGGGGAGACAGTTTGGGGCCCTGCAGGGAAGTTTCTGTAGCCCTCATTCTGAGGCTCAAATACACATTAGCAAAAGAGAACACACCCGGTTCATGCCCCGTGGTGGCCAAGGCAGAGTGAAGGCTGTGTGTATACACTGCTGTCATACAGGCTGGGTGTTCTGAAACGATCCCAATTTCATGCAATTTCACTTGGTGTGAAACTTCATTTGATGTGTAACAAAACGTGGTTTTTAGGCTCTCAGGCTTTGTGAGAGAGATATCACATCACCCCATATACAAATCAGAAAACATCTTTCGTCAGACCAGGTGGGCTAATTTTTTGCTTCAGTGAATAGATGTGTTCTCAAAACACTCACCCCGGGTATTTCAAAGGCCATCATTTCATATTCTAATGCAGTTAAAAAATATATCAATGCAGGCATTCGTTCAAGGTGAATAACGTGATTATCACGTCTTTTGGCTAAAAGGCAGGAGTGCGGCCAGGTCCCTAATTTAGCTTTCACTGAAGCCCATCCTTACACCTTGAGCCTGGTCCTTTACCCAATCAAGATGTCACCCTGCCATGTGACCTCTTCAGGCCCCAGAGAACTGCTTCCACTGGACACCAAACTCGCCAGCATTTTATACACACCTTTAGGCAACCCCACATCAACTACATTTATACAGACAAACAGCCAACCTAGCAACAAGTGTGCCTCTTCTTGTAATTAAACAAGTGCCAATCAAATTGGCAAAATTTAAATTTTAAAAAATAATAGCCATCACGTAAAAGGTGCATACTGTGTGCTAAATTCTGTTCTAAAAACCTAAAGTCGATTCTTATTATTCACAGTATAAGTGGTCTACAAAGTCACAGGGAATTCTGAATCAGCGAATTTGGAACTACCATTCCCAGGGGAAATACAGGGTTAGGTGCCTGTCAGTCTTTGGTCACATTTTCATGAGCCAATCAACACAGAACCTTGTATATGTGTGTTTCTGTTTAAAGATGCTTATTACATCATTGATTCATTCACACCGAACTCACAGCCAAGAGCACTATCACTCATGCCTGAACAAAGCCTCTTAACATATGTATTTTGTTCATAAGGCACATCACAGCCTCATGCTTAGGAACACTGAACAGCATTTCTGCACTATGTATAAGGCCAGTTCAAGCGATGAAATTTCCAGCAGAAAGTACAAAAATGCGGAAAACATGGCACTACATACACTGCAAAAAGGACACTTGTTTATAATATGAGAGGCAGAGAACTGTCTTTATCAGCTGGGAAGGTGTGCATCAAGGGACTAAAAATTTTGCCTCTCTGCACGTGTCTGCAAATGACCACAAAAATGTGGCAAGTATCCACTATGGGGTTATAGATCAGTTTTAGTGATGACACAGATTCATAGGCAGAGAATCAGAGAATGATGATGATCAACCATATGAATATGTTACTCTTTACAACAATCCTATAGCCTAATCCCCTCCTCCCCTTTTTTTGAGATGGAGTCTTGCTCTGTCGCCCAAGCTGGAGTGCAGTGTGATCTTGGCTCACTGCAACCTCCACCTCCCAGGGTTCAAGCGATTCTGATTCTCCCACCTCAGCTTCCCAGGTAGCGTGGACTACAGGCGTGCACCAGCACTCCTGGCTAATTTCTTTGCTTGTGTTGTTAACAGAGACACGGTTTCAACATATTGGCTAGACTGGTCTCAAACTCCTGACCATCTGCCCACCTCGGCCTCCCAGAGTGTTGGGTTTACAAGCGTGAGCCACTGTGCCTGGCCATAATCACTTTTACTATCGCCATGTAGTAGATAAGGAGTTTGAGCCAAAGAAAGGTTACTGAACTTGGCTAAGGTCACATAGCTATCACAGCGTATGGCAGAGTTAGAATGCAAATTTAGGCAATTTGGCTCCAGCGCCTACACCAAAACCAAGACAACTTGTAAAGCCAGCAAGATGAGGTTGAAACTGGCAAACTTAGACACTGCTGGTAATTCATAGAACCTTCGCAGAAGTAGTATGAAAATATAGAAAATGCCATATGTTTGGTCTCTGCCCAGAAAGCACATTCCGGCAAATTATTCCTGGGCATATGAACTCTAGGCAAGAAGACAGTCAGTGTTCGGTAATAACAAAACCCTGGAAGCAACCCAAACGTCCAACAGCAGAGAAGTGGAAGCTGCTATTACACGGATGTTAGAATTATGAAGACTATGGAAACATGGGGGACTGCTTGTGATCTGTTCAGTGGGGGGCAGGGCATGGTGATGAAAGAGGCAGAATAAAAATGATACACAGGCCGGGGCATAGTGGCTCGTGCCTATAATCCTGGCACTTTGGGAGGCTGGGGCAGGCAGACTGCTTGAGCCCAGGCGTTTCGAAGTTAGCCTGGGCAACCCGTCTCTACAAAAAATAGAAAAATTAGCTGGGTGTGATGGCATGCACCTGTGGTTCTAGCTACTTGGGAGGCTGGAGCAGGAGGCTGGCTTGAATTGGGGAGGTTGAGGCTGCAGTGAGCCATGATCATGCAACTGCACTCCGGCCTGGGTGACAGAGACCTTGTCTCCAAAAAAAAAAAAAAAAAAAAAAAAAAAAAAAAAAAAAAAAAAAAAAAAAAAAAAAAAAAAAAAAAGAAAGAAAAGGACAATGAAAAAGAAAAACAAGGTACATATGTAGTAAAGGTAAAGTTGGAAAACTGTATTTGTGGACCCAGTGTGGAAGGTGATAAATATAAAATGAAATCGGCTGTTGGGGGAAGGTGGTGGCACTGTGGGTGATTTCTTTGTTTATTTTTTAAATGTTTCTTTAGCGGCTGATACATTCATCTTTTCACCAGTTGTGGCAGGAACATTTATTACAGACTGCTTATCTCTTGCCAGCCTTGGAAGCCTGGGAGATGCCTGATTTTTAGGCAACAACATAAAACAGAAGAATAACACAAGTAACTAAGAGACCATTTCCAAACACAGCAATAGCTACGCTTGCAGGAGCAAACAATCACAGGACAGTATAGGCACCAGCAGTCTCCGGGGAGCAAGCGGGAACCCCAGGGAGGCTGTGGCAGGGCAGGGCAGGGGATCTGATCACCCAGGCAGAGAGCCTGCCTCAACTTCTCCCCCTGCCTTCTGATGCCACGTTAATAGCCACGGCATCCAGTTGCCCAGGATCTAGGGCTGGCGGTCAGTGGGTGCCCTTCCTTAAGCAGAATGATTTATGAAAATGTAGATTTATGAAACTGATAAATTAGGAGATAATTATTCAGACTGTGAAAGGAATTGCTAGAGGAACTCCCCTACTGCAGCAGAGTGCATCAGTAATATTCAGGTGGCATCAAAGAAAAGTGTTTTTTTAAAAATTTATAGCCTACTTTGCATAAAAAGCTGTCCTGGGCACAGGGGACTCAGATAAATCAGAATCCGCTCCTGCCCTATCCAAAAATCAAGTCCTGCCCGCCTGCCACCTGCCACCCTCTACTGGCTTGCCAGTTCAGCTTTTTCCATGGCACGCTATCACTGGCTAATGTTGTATTATGGATATATCTGTATATTTGTTTATTCTTCCTCCCCTGCACTGAAATCTGAGCCCCTGTCTACGATGCCTGCTGAATAAGGAATGCTCTCAATGGCTATTTCTTTCTTTCTTTCTTTCTTTTTGGATCTTGCTCTGTTGCCCAAACTGGAGTGCAGTGGTGTGATCACAGCTCACTGAAGCCTTGATCTCCCAGGCTCAAGCAATCCTCCCTCAGCCTCCCAAGTATCAGGGACTACAGGCGCGTGCCACCACACCTGGCTAATTTTGTATTTTTTGGTAGAGACAGGGTCTCCCTGTGTTGTCCAGGCTGGTCTTAAACTCCTGAGCTCAATGGATCCACCCACCTTGGCCTCCCAAAGTGCTGGGATTACAGGCATGAACCACTGCACCCAGCCTCAATGCCTGTTTCCGGAACAAGTGACCCTAAGGAACTCAAGGTGGGTCAGGGGACATGGATGAGTACCCTAGTGCTCATAGCTACCATTCATGCGATACACATCACACCCATCATTTCCATTCTATCCCCATGTTGGCCTTTGGGGTCATGTGCACGGATGAGGAAGTAGAGGCACAGTGAGTTGGGAGTACAGGGTGGGATGAGAACCTGACATGGCTAGGGCTGGGGTGGTTAGGGAGGACTCTCCTCCTTGTGGGGCTCCAGAGCACGGACCCAGATGGCAAGGAGGACCCAGTGAGCATAAAGGGCAGGTCTCCGTGTTCTCAGGGGCAGCGGCCTACTTGTAACTAGGATTATGACTGAGTGGTGTCTGAGCGGTGTGGCTGCCATGGCACTACAGATGAGCCACATGGTTCCTCCAGACCTGTCATCTCAGGTTGCCTGAGGGGTTCTACAAGGATCAGTGATTCAAGAATTACCTGAATGTCAACTTGGGGAGAAGGCATGTATATCAAAAGGATGCTAATAACAATAAACATTTTAAAAATTAGCTGGGCGTGGTAGCCTGCTTCTGTAGACCCAGTTACCAGGGAATCAGAGGTAAAAGGATCACTTGAGCCCAGGGTTTGGAGACTGTAGTGAGCCATGATCATGCCAGGGCACTTCAGCCTAGGCAATAGAGTGAGATACCCATCTCAATCAGTCAATCAATCAATCAGTCAATAACTGCATGATGATGATGATGACGTCAAATGCTGAGTTGGATAGGGGGCTTGCTATGGGTCTTCAAGTGCCCTGTCTCACTTCACCCTTCAGTGACCCTGGGATGAGGTTCTGCTGGCCCTGTTTTAGAAATGAACTTGCCTAGCCAGGCGTGATAGCACTCACCTGTAGTCCCAGCTACATGGGAGGCTGAGGCAGGAGAATCACTTGAACCCAGGAGGCGGAGGTTGCAGTGAGCTGAGATCGTACCATTACACTCCAGCCTGGGTGACAGCGTGAGACTCCGTTTCAAAAAAAAGAAGAAGAAAAAGAAATGAACTTGCCCAAGGCCAGAGAGCCAAGGAAACTGCCAAGCTGAATTTGAGTTCTGACCCATGGGGCTGCAGGGCTGGTGCTGTCACCTGCTCCTTCCTGCTGTTTCTGGCCTCTAGCACCAGGCATCACAGGGGCTCTGAGCAAAAAGAGGTCAGAGGAGAGAGCACTGGCTCACAACTGGGGGCTCCTTGGAGGGGGTGGCTTTGATTCCAGTCTTGAAGGGTGAAGACAGGGAGGGCAGGGGTACAAAACGCCTGCCTTTTCTCCCCAGAACCTGTAGGTCCTCTAGGATGCTTCACAGAGCTACACAGCAGAGCATCTGTGCAGGGGGAGGAGGCGAGTGTGGAGGATGAATCTCAGTGCTGGAGGCTCCACCATCTCCCTAGCTCGCAAGACCTTCAGCAAGTCCCTAAACCTCCTGGGGTCTGTTTCCTCTTCTGTAACAGGAGACTAAAGATGCCTTCACTCCCCTGGGCTGCCATGACGACAAAAGGATAGACTGGGTTAAAGCTCTGGCTCAGTCAGAGGCCCAGGTGGGGGCCCCAGTGATGCTGATTCTCTCCTTCCTTCTTTCTGCCTGGACCTCCTCCTGGGGCTGCAGACCCAGCTTTCTTGTGGGCAGGTTTTCTTGTAAGTTTCCCTTGAATGACCTTTCTCAAGGACCAAATGATCACAGTATTGCTGGATGCTTGGACCTGGAGAGCAAATCCGGGTCTATCCCTCACAGTCTAGAGATATATATCACAGCCCCTCTCGGCCGTCAGGGCTTCAGATCCAAGGGCCCTCATCTTCAGTCGATCCTCGTCACTCAGCCCTTTGATCACTCCACCTGCTCTTTCATGAATCTTGTCAGGTGTGATTACCTCTTTCATGAGGTTGAGTGATGAGAATCACTCAGAGTCCACTGGGACAAGCAGCTGGCAGGGTTTTTGCAGGGGTGAGGCGGGGCTGTCACATCTGCAGACTCTGTCGCCTGGAGCACACAATCACTTTCTGCTTCTTTTGTCATAGTTATAGGTGGCCTTGCACTTACCCTGCCATAGCTGGGGAGTTCTTCAAGGGAAAGAGTTGTGTGTGGACACCTGTGTTCTCTGCCTGGCCAGGAATCTCCCCCATCTTCCAAACAGAGCCCCTCAGATCTCCTGTGGGTATAGCAGCATTCCTTCTTTCACTTCACGAAACTGACTCCACTGGGTGAAACTGACTTCACTGCACAATTTAGCGGGGTGCCGAGAAGTGGCCAGTAGGACTGTGCCATCTCCTGAGACCACAGAGAGTGACTGACTTGCATATAGTCAGGATATACGTCCCCTCTAAACCTCACATTGGATTGTAATCCACAGTGTGGGAGACAAGACTTGGTGAGAGGTGACTGAATCGGGGGGCAGAGTTCTCATGAATGGTTTAGCACCGTCCCCTTGTGCTATCCGTGCGACAGTGAGTTCTCCCAAGATCTGGCCATTTAAAAGTGTGTGGCACCTCCCCCCACTCTCTTTCTGCTGCTGTCACTATGTGATGTGCCTGCTCCCACTTTGCCTTCTGCCATGAGTAAAACTCCCTGAGGCCTCCCCAGAAGCCAAGCAGATGGCGGTACCGTGCCTCCATTGCAGACTGCAGAATCGTGAGCCAATGAAACCTTTTTTCTTTATAAATGACCCAGTCTCAGGCGTTATGCATAGTAAGGCAAAAACGGCCTAACACAGCTTGGGATGGACCTGGGCCCGTGCCAGGCCAATGGGAACCTTCCTCAGCACTTCTGCTGGAAGCATTAGTAGAGATCCCTAATGCTTCTAGTAGGATGTACATAGGGGATTTTACTGGCTGTCTTGACCATCACAAGTGAAGTACCTGCCTGAGAATGGCTCTAACATGGGAAAACGAGGGTATAGAAAACAGAGCATAGTTTCTTTTGATTATGTAACCTAAGCACTTGGATCCAGCTATGCCTGAGGCCAAGAGTATCATGGTGCATTTCTTTTCTTTTTTTTTTTAAGAGACAGGGTCTCACTCTGTCACCCAGACTAGAGTGCAATGGCATGGTCATAGCTCACTGCAGGCTAAAACCCCTAGTCTCAAGCGATCCTCCCACCTCAGCCTCCAAAGTAGTGAGTAACTAGGACTATAGGTGGATACCACCACACCTGGCTATTTAAAAAAAATATTTTAGGCCGGGCGCGGTGGCTCACGCCTGCAATCCCAGCACTTTGGAAGGCAAAGGCGGGTGAATCACGAGGTCAAGAGATCGAGACCATCCTAGCCAACATGGTGAAACCCCATCTCTACTAAAATACAAAAATTAGCTGGGCATGGTAGCGTGTGCCTGTAGTCCCAGCTACTTGGGAGGCTGGGGCAGGAGAATTGCTTGAACCCAGGAGGCAAGATGCAGTGAGCCGAGGTCGCGCCACTGCACTCCAGCCTGGTGACAGAGCGAGACTCTGTCTCGGGGGG
>NW_016107400.1:10011740-10016171 GCF_001604975.1 Cebus imitator | reverse complement strand
AATAATACAGTCTGTGTCTTCCTTATCACAATGCTTCCCTTTGCACTAACGGCAACGCCAGGCCTTGGAAGGTACTCAGTGAAATCCTGCTGAATAAACAAGAGAAAAATGTTGCCCAGCTTCTTATGGGCAGCTGTGTTCTGGGTGGATCTCTGCTCAGAACTCACTCCAATTATTACATCCCCTCTTCTCAGGTTACAGACATGCTGGATAAGCAGCCTGGGTTTTCATCTCCCTCCATGTCCAGGGTAAAGCTCAGAGACTAGTTTTCTATCTGGTCCTGTAACTAGACTTCCAAGTAAATTGCAGTTCTTCCCACAAAACCCATCCTCAGTTAACTTAGGACCACTGGCAATCCCAGCAGCCTTTTTTCTCCTATTGATTACTTATGACATCAAGCAAATTGTAGAGTCCACCCCGGCTCCACCACTTCCCAGCTGCGAGACCTCAGGCAAGTTGCTCACTGCTCGGAGCCTCCACTTCCTTGTCTGTAAAATGGGTGCAGCAACTCTGCCCCATTGGTTAGTGTGCAGATAAAGTAAAATGATGGGGTGAGAGGGCTGGCACTCTGCAAAAGGCACCTTTGAAATTTGCTGGACGATGGCTCAGGGGATTCCCATTCTTCACGAGTCTCTACTGAAGGTATTTCTTTCCAGCTCTATCTTCTGATTTCCTGTCATCATGACAGCTTCCTCTTGGTGACAACATGTCCCCCCAAATTTTATGGCAACTCAGTTTTGATATAGCTTTTAATCGTCTGTGCTATAACCTTGTCTCTGGAAATTCTCATTTATACTACCAGCCAGTGCCTCTTTGATCACACACTTATTGATCCCCCAATTAATGAGAAACAATTTGTTCATAAGGAACTGTGACAGCCTCTCCCCAGACAAGTCACATGCAGATGATTAAACGATCACCCAGGTGTTCGGTGGCACCATCCAGTCTGCCAGAGATTGAATAAAACATCCTGCTCCGTGGCATTAATGACGACGGAAACCCACGTCGGTCTAATCAGCACAAGCCTTCACTGTTTTAGTTTGAGGTGGATGTGGGGATGGAGGGGGATGAGCACAGAGCTGCTGGGTAAAGAGGACACTGTTGTGGCATTTCTGCCTGGCCCTGGAGAGGCTGTCTATTCAGAAGATCTCCACCAGGGGTGGCGCTGCCTTACTACATGGGTATTTGGAAAGTGGGTGGGTGCTGTCATAGATGGAATTTAGGATCTTAATGAAATTTTGTAAAGGGGGTGGTGGGCAGGGATGCTAAACTGCAATTTGTGAGATTACAAAAGCTTTGTCCCAGGCCAGGCACAGTGGCTCACGCCTGTAATCCCAACACTTTGGGAGGCAGAGGCGGGTGGATCACTTGAGGTCAGGAGTTCAAGACCAGCCTGGCCAACACGGTGAACCTGTCAGTACTAAAAATACAAAAATTAGCCAGGTGAGGTGGTGCGCGCCTGTAATCCCAGCTATGGAGGAGGCTGAGGCAGAGAATCACTTGAACCCAGAAGGCAGAGGCTGCAGTGAGCTGAGATCGCACCACTGCACTCCAGCCTGGGTGACAGAGTGAGACTCCATCTCAAAAAAAAAAAAAAAAAAATTGTCCCATGCAACATGCCACCAGAGCCCCTGCTGATAACACTGAGTCCAGTTAGTGAGACCGGAGCTGAAGTCACATGCAGAGTGACACCTCCCTACCCCAGACTCTCTAGTCTGCAAGACCCTAAGCCCACTCCCATAACACAGAGGGCCATATTCAAGCCCATCCCTTCTTCCCCTCCTCCCACCAGTTCTTTGGGCCTGCATTGTTTTTCTGTTTGCTCGGTGCTTCAATTTGAATTCAATACCAACATTTTAAAACTCAGGAGATTTTGCAACCCAAATCCACATCTCCAGCTTCTCTGGCAGAGTTGGGAGGATCAGGACCCAGGCTGGGGTGGGTGGGAGGGGGGGACTGTGGTCTCACAGACAGCTGGCCTGGGCCAAGCAGCTTGGAGACGGGAGCTTCAGGTACCCATGGTCCCACTGAGCTGGCTCCACTCACAGTCTGGCCCCCCCTAGCATCTGAATTTGCAAATCCCCAGCTTACTGCAAGGTTTGAGGCCTGAAGACAAACTACAGTGAACTGAAAATGAACTTCCTCAGCCCTACAAAGGAACCGAGGAGATGACGGCTCTTTCAAACCAGACCATGATGCTTTGACCTTGATCGCTACACACTGGACCTACTGCAAGCTTTTTCAAGGACCAGCACTCCAGAGACAAAATCAGTCCTACTTTAACTTCAAATGACTTATCGACCAACTTCAAACGCCAATGTAAAATGGCTCCATCTTTGCATAACATGACATGATTATAGGCTCAGATTTCAGGGGCCGTCAAAGCCTGTAAGATCACAGAGCGGGCTCTTCAGGTGGTTCTTGCACAAGCCCTGCCAAATTCAAGCCTTTTTTTTTTTTGACAACCCTATCTTCTCCCAGGACAGCAGCAGGGAGGGACGAGGCGGTATTTACACGTCAAACAGTCTGCTATAGCTCAGTCAAAAGACGCAATGAAACCAATGAACGGAGAAATAGGAGCTGGGGTTGCAGATAATATTCTAAGCCTCTGAGTGGAGGGGAACTCCGCATCCCGTTCCTATGTGAGGCAGGGCCTGCCTGCTGTTAATAAATCTAAATAGATTTTTACTTGGCTAATATCAAGGGCTGCCGTCGAGCGGCTTCTCTTACCGGTTCCTCTGCTGAAGCAATATTAAATACTCATCATGTTTCTCATCAAAGTCTGTCACCATGTCCTTAGCGCAACCCTGAAATGAAGAAACAGAGCAGTGTGATATCGGAACGCAGGGAAGCTCTGACTGAGGGCGCGGGTGCAGCACACACCGGCGCAGGAGGCTGAGAGGCGGAGGCTGACCTTGACAGAGGCCCAGCTCCCCGGGAGCATTGCTCCGGCAACCCTGAGCCCCAGAGACTGTCTGAGGCCCCATGGGCCTTAGGTGTACACACTTTTAATCATCTATAAGAAGGAGAAGGTCAATTCCCGCCTCTCACTACTGTTCATTCCTCTCACGCCCACTATGATCAAGGACTCTGACATGATTTGGGCTGTACTGTTTTCTCAACACTCATCATTTAATTATCTCGATTGTCATAACCAGACGCAACCCAAATCAGTTGTTTAAAAGGGGATCTTGGCTGGGTGCAGTGGCTCTTGTCTGTAATTCTAGCACTTTGGGAGGCTAAGGTGACAGGATTGCTTAAGCCCCGGAGTTCAAGACTAGCCTGAGTAACCTAGAGAGACCTTATCTCTATAAATAATTTAAATATTAGCCAAGCATGGATGGTGCATGCTTGTGGTCCCAGCTACTCTGGAGGCTGAAGTGGGAGGACTGTCTGAGTCTGGAAGTTGAAGGTGCAGCGAGCCATGATTGCGCCACTGCACTCCAGCCTGGGCAACAGAGCATCTCAAAGAACAAAAAGGGGAGGGGAGTCTTATTTTCCCCTTGCCATTGCAAGAGAAATCTATGTTAATGATAAACAATGCAGTCATTACAGAAATCTGTGACCTAGACTGGAGGCCCTCTTGGAGTGGACATAAGTGGTTCTGTGTCTCCTAGTCTGGCAACAAGGCCCTGGGTTTCCCTTGGGGAACTGCTCAGCCCGTTCTTGCAGTTCACTGCCTTCCTTAGACAATCTTGAAAGTGACTTGGTTCTTCTCTTTGTTCACATGACCTTGGCCTTGCCAATCAACACAGGGCTTCCCCTAGCCACAGTGATTTACCAGGTTAGGGGTGAACCGTGACCCAAGTCAGCCCTGGGATTTTGCTGACACCTTTAGAAAAAGAGCTGCTCTCTTCCCATTTGGATGCTGCGCCAATGAGATGCAGGCCTGGGACCGCCTGAGAATGAACCTGCCAAAGACAGCGGATCCAAGAGACGAAGAGGCAGATTCCTAAAGACAGCATTTGAGTCCCTGGATCCACCTATGCATAAAGAAGGATCTGGGCAATTCAGTTATTGCCTTGGAAGTTTCAGCTGAGTTTCTGTCATTTGCAGCCAATAGAATTTTAAGTAATATACTATGATCCGACCGTCAGAGATAATCCCTGGTATAAGTTATTATGGCTTTCTGGGGGGAGTGATGTATAATAAACTACACATATTTAAAGTGATATATGCATATACCAGTAAAACTGCTATTAAAATTTGATAAATGTATCTTCCTCTGGGTGCCTTTCTTTGTTCAAAGTATACACAGATACATATCTACACAGAAACACATATACACTCTTTAAAAAGCATTTTTTTTTTTGGCCGGGCGCGGTGGCTCAAGCCTGTAATCCCAGCACTTTGGGAGGCCGAGGCGGGTGGATCACAAGGTCAAGAGATCGAGACCATCCTGGTCAACATAGTGAAACCCCGTCTCTACTA
>NW_016107400.1:10003946-10007525 GCF_001604975.1 Cebus imitator | reverse complement strand
TATTTTGTAAAGATGGGATTTTGCCATGTTGCCCAGGCTGGTCTCAGACTCCGGAGCTCAACTGATCCACTTGCCTCAGCCTCCCAAAGTTCTTGGATTACAGGGGCGTGTCAGTACACCACTGTGCCCCAGATTCTATCTTTTTGTTTTGTTTTCTGAGACAGGGTCTTACTATGTTGCCCAGGCTGGTCTCGAACTCCTAGCCTCAAGTGATCTTCTCACTTCAGCCTCCCAAGTAGCTGGGACTACAGGCATGTAGCACCGTGCCTGCTTTGAAACGCAGACTCTGACTCAGTAGGACTGGGAAGTGCCTAATTCTGCATTTCTTTCTTTTCTTTTTTCTTTCTTTTTTTTTTTTTTTTTTTTTTAAGTGGTTCATTTTTGTGTGATTTTTTTTTTTTTTTAATTTTTAAACTTTTTTGAGAAGGAATCTTACCCTGTAGCCCAGGCTGGAATTCAGTGGTGGGATCTTGGCTTACTGCAACCTCTGCCCTCCTGGGTTTAAGCAATTCTCCTGTGTCAGCCTCCCAAGTAGCTGGGATTACAGGTATGCACCACTATGCCCCGCTAATTTTTGTATTTCTAGTAGAGACAGGGATTCACCATGTTGGCCAGGCTGGTCTTGAATTCCTGACCTCAGGTGATTCACTCACCTCGGCCTCCCAAAGTGTTGGGATTACAGGCACGAGCCACCATACCTGGCACTAAGTCTCCATTTATTTTATTTTTTATTTTTTTGAGATGAAGTCTTGCACTGTCGCCCAGGCTGGAGTGTAGTGGTGTGATCTCAGCTCACTGCTACCTCCACCTACCGGGTTCAAATGATTCTCTTGCCTTACCCTCCCCAGTAGCTGTGATTGAGTAACATCATAGCTACTGGGGAGGGTAAGGCAAGAGAATTACAGGTGCCCACCATCACGCCCAGCTAATTTTTTGTATTTTTAGTAGAGATGGGGTTTCACTATGTTGGCCAGGCTGGTCTTGAACTCCTGACCTCGTGATCCGCCCACCTCGGCTTCCCAAATTGCTGGGATTACAGGCGTGAGCCACCATGCCTGGCTCCAAGTCTGCATTTCTAATGAGCTCCCAGGTAATGCCCATGGCCCACACTTTGGGTAGCAAGGCCGCAGACTAGCCAACTTTATTTCCCACTATTCACAACAACCCCACCTCCAGTCAGATGGTCTCTGAACTTGAGGGAGGTACATGAGATCTGGAGTCCAGCCTGGTTCCATGTCACAAGGTTGCCACTTAGTTTCTTTACCTACGAGATGGGGTGGAACTTTTCTTTCCCTCACGGGGTTAAGTGTGAACTGGATGCAGTAACAGTGGAAAGGATTTAGTAAAGTACCTGGCCCTTACAAAGTTCTCAATGAACATTAGTTATAAGTGCATTTATGGAACTCCACTACCAAAATAGCACCATCCCAGTCCCACCCTGCCCCATTCTCACTCCTAACCTTCATCATTTGATTTTCTTTTCCAGAAACCCACACCATCCCCCTCCAGCCTCAACTCCCAGACTCTCTGAGGGCCAGCTCCGATCCCAAAGTCCCCATGAAGGCTTCCCTTGCCATTCTCCACCCCTCCCCCAACTTCAGCTCCTTCTGAAAGCCTGCCATTGGTATTAAATTATATACAATACAGTGTGAAATCGGATATAATTGAGTGCTAAGTTGTCAGCATTTAACAATATATACTACTCACTAATTATCTGGGGATTTGGAGATGTGGGTGTGAGCCCTGAACTCTGCTGTTTATCTCCTCTGAGTCTCGGTTTCCTTGTCTGCAAAAATGGGATACTGAGAAGGTCTACCTTACAGGGCTGCTATATGGATAAACTAGGAATAAGGTGGAAGAAATTTGGGAGCATTTTCTTTCTTGCTTATCTTGGCTCCCCAGTCAGATTATAAATTCCTGGAGGGCAGTCCCAGGGGACGAGGAAGGAGAAGGAGTTTCGCCTGGGTGCCTGGAGGCCTGGGCTCCGGTCCTAGTTTATGACGATCATTGCTAAGGTTGACTTAGCACTTTCTATGCGTGCCAGGCACGATTCTAACCCTTTTTGTGCCTAACTCAGTTAACCCTCATTGTGGTGAGGCTTAATTTCCTTGCCTACAAAATGGACTTATGAATACTTAAGGCACCCAGCAAAGGTGTGAGAGCCCTGAAAAATGCCAAGTTGATCTTCGTTGTTTCTCAGGAAACATTTATCAAGGGCTTACGCTATGGCTGGCCCCCTTGCATATGCGATCGGGGCTTCACAAAAGCTCCGACCCGGTGTATATTCAGATACCTGTGTAGGCTCTGTGGATCCCAAATATCTGAGGCAGGTCTCTGTTAATTTAGAAAGTTTGTTCGGCCGAGGTTGAGGACACAGGCCCATGACAGCCTCAGGAGGTCCTGATGACATGTGCCTAAGGTGGTCAGATCACAGCTTGGTTTTATACATTTTAAGGAAGCATGACACATCAATCAACATGTGTAAGATGAACAGCGGTTCAGTCTGAAAAAGGTGTGACAACCCTAAGCATTCTTTTGAGTTTCTGATTCGCCTTTTCAAAGGAGACAATCAGATGTGCGTTTATCTCAGTGAGCAGAGGGGAGGCTTTGAATAGGAGGCCAGTTTGCCCTAAGGGGTTCCCAGCCTGACATTTCCCTTTAGTTTAGTGATTTGGGGGCCCCAAGATTTATTTTCCTTTCACAACTGTAATCAACTGCTGGTTGCTGGCTGGGGGTGCTGCGCTGAACAGCCCCCAGTCATGTACACAGTGGGAATGGTACCCCCTGCTGTTGTATGAGTGGGCTGCAACCATACATTGTCAAGGGACCCCTGCAGGGGTCCTGAGAACACCCATTTAATTACATGCACAAGGGCGTTCCGGTAGAGTACGTAACCTTCATCGGACTACCAAAGGCACCTGGGCCCCTCCCAAAGGAGAGGATTATAACACAATACACAAATGCAATGCCACGTGTCTGAATTAGATCCCCAGGAAGGCCTCTCCAATCCTTGGAGTCATCTTCAAAGCCCCACTCTGTCTTCCATGACACATCTAATCCATCAGCTCCACATGAAAACTACAGTGTATCTAAAATCTGACCATTTCTCCCTGCTCTCCCCTCCTTGGCTGGTTTGGGCCCAGACTGGAGTCCTGCTCCTGGCTGCCCCCTGCCCTCTGTTCTCCCTGCTGCCGCCCGGGGGACCTGATGAGAGGTAAGTGGAATCATGTCAATCTTCTGCCAGGACCCCAAGGGGGCTCCTGTCCCACTCAGAGTCAAGGGCAAGGCTATCCCAGTGGCCATGAGGCCCTGCACTCTGGGCCTCGACCCCCACCTCTCTGAGCCACTTCCCACTCCCCCTCCTCACTCCAGGGTCCTCAATATCCCCCAGGCTCCTGCCTCAGGCTCCATTCCTTCCAAGTGGAATGCTCTTCTCCCAGGAAAATTCCCACATTCCTCATCTCCTTCAAGACTTAACTCACAGCCGGGCGCGGTGGCTCACGCCTGTAATCCCAGCACTTTGGGAGGCCGAGGCGGGTGGATCACGAGGTCAAGAGATCGAGACCATCCTGGTCAACA
>NW_016107400.1:10001978-10003567 GCF_001604975.1 Cebus imitator | reverse complement strand
TGAACCCAGGAGGCGGAGGTTGCGGTGAGCCGAGATCACGCCATTGCACTCCAGCCTGGGCGACAGAGTGAGACTCCATCTCAAAAAAAAAAAAAAAAAGACTTAAGACTTAACCCAGATGCTCCCTTCTCAGTGACGTCTCCCTGACCACCGTAGTGAAACTTGCAAGCTATACACACACCGCACCCTCCTCTCTGTATCCCCCCCACACTAACACATGTCTAATTTATCTTACTTATTATACCTTTCATTTACTGGTCTGTCCTTGCACTAGAATGAGAATTCTATGGAGGCAGACAGCTTTGTCTATTTCGTTCATTGTGCATTCCAATGAAATTGCTGAGTGAATGAATCCATGAGGACACATTTGAGCGGGGATCTGAAAGTTGAAATGTTACCTGGGCAACAAGAATAGGGAAGGGCATTCCAGGCAGCAGGACCAGCACGAACAAAGGTTTGGGGGAATGAAGAAACATGAAATGTTCATGGACGGGCCAGAGGATGCCTGGAAAGCTGGGCCCCAGCCACCTGAAGCATTGGCTTGTCACTCCTAAATTACCCCTCGGTTAGGATGTGGAGCTTGCAGGGAGGCCAGAGGAATGAAGAATTGGCTAGAGTGCTGGGTGCTGAGGAGGCACGAGTGGCCTACAGCAGAGGGTCCAAGGAGTTTGGATGTGACACAAAAGCAGAGTCTCAGTGTCCTTATTGATAAATGTCATCTTATCCCCAATGTTGGCCCTGGAGAAGGCACAGAATTTTATCAATGGCTGTCTCTATAAAAATGTTTTTTCAAAATTAGCTGAGTGTGGTGGCATGAGGCTGTAGTCCCAGCTACTTGGGAGGCTGAGGTGGGAGGACAGCTTGAGCCCAGGAGGTTGAGGCTGCAGTGAGCTATGATCATGCCACCACACTCCGGCCTGGGCAACAGAGCGAGACCCTTAACCTAAGGAAAAAAAACATCCTACTAAGAGTTAGGCACTACGGAGGTAAGAGAGAAGTTAGGACTGTGGTTTGAGATAAGCCTGGGCAACATAGCAGGACTCCATCTCTGCACAGCAGGGCCCCATCTCTACACAACAAGGCCCCATCTCTACACAGCAGGGCCCCATCTCTACACAACAAGGCCCCATCTCTACACAGCAGGGCCCCATCTCTACACAGCAGGACCCCATTTCTACAGAAATACCAAAAAAACAAAAGATCAACCATGCATGGTGGTGTGCACCTGTAGTCCCAGCTACTTGGGAGGCTTAGGTGAGAGGATGGCTTGAGCCCAGGAGGTGGAGGCTGCAGTGAGCTATGATTGCACCACTGCACTCCAGCCTAGGTGACAGAGCAAGACCCTGTCTCAAAAAATAATAATAATAATTCTACCAATGGCCATATTATTAATTCTCTCTGGGGGAGGGGAATGGAATTGGAATGAAATGCCAAGAATCAGTTATGCCTAAAGACGGAGTCCAGCCGGGCGCGGTGTCTCACGCCTGTAATCCTAGCACTTTGGGAGGCCGAGGCGGGTGGATCACGAGGTCAAGAGATCGAGACCATCCTGGTCAACACGGCGAAACCCCATCTCTACTAAAAATACA
>NW_016107400.1:10000010-10001653 GCF_001604975.1 Cebus imitator | reverse complement strand
AAAAAAAAAAAAAAAAAAAATACGGAATCCATATTTCAGGGATCACGTATTCCTCTGAGGCCAGAATATTGGAATTCTCCTCAACGGGGCTGATTTAGTGAATGCAAAAGCCCGAGCTGCATTCAGGAGTAGCAGAGAGTACAGTGTTGGTTTCTAGGGCTTGAGAATGCCACATACCTAACCTTGCTGGCTGCAGGTCCCCACAAAGAACCATCGCTTAGATGGGATAACACTGAAACCACAAAGCCACCATCCGTGGCCAGGTGCGGTGGCTCACGCCTGTAATCCCAGCACTTTGGGAGGCGGATAGATCACTTGAGGCCAGGAGTTCAAAGCTGGCCTGGCCAACATGGTAAAACCCCATCGCTACTGAAAATACAAAAATTAGCTAGGCATGCTGGTAAATGCCTGTAATCCTAGCTACTTGGGAGGCTAAGGCAGGAGAATGGCTTGAATCTGGGAGATGGAGGTTGCGGTGAGCCAAGATCACGCCTGCACTCCAGCCTGGATGAGAGTGAGATTCCGTCTCAAAAAACAAAACAAAAAAAAGCAAGAACAAAAAAGAAGACACTGTCTGGGGCCACAGAGCTCTTTCCCCGCTGCCTCTCTGCAGGCTCCACATCCTAACTAAGGGATGAGTTATGGATGACAAGACAATGCTTATAGTTACTGGGGTCCAGATTTTCAGGCATCCTTTACTGCCATTTATCAATGCTATCTGTGGGTGCTTATTTAATGCCTGCAGCAATCTTATGCGCTAAGATCATTATGCCCATTTTACAGAGGAGGAAATTGAGGCTTTGAAAGCTGAAGCAAATTGCCTGAAGGTCTCTTTCAGAGCCTCTAGGTGGAGATAGACAATCTTGTTTTTGTGGGGCCAGCATCCATTCCTGTTCTGCGTACAACACTTTGATTCTCCTCTGGGAAACTGCCTTTTGTCCACTCTTGGTCCATGTGGCATGGCTGGAAATAACACTCCCAGCTCTGTGAGGGAAAGCACGTGCCGCAGGCCCAGCCAGTGCATCCCATCTCCCCAGCCACGTGATGGTTCAGGGCTAGGCATACTTCCCAAGCTGTGCCTCCCAAGGATCCTCCTGAGAAAGTCCTTAACTCTCCTCCTCTACAATTATTAGCTGACATGAGCCAGGGCTACTAGGGAAGGAAAGAAGAAGTCATTTCTTCACACACAAAGGAAGGAGTAATTTTACCAACTTCTTAGGTTCACTGTTACGAGCATTCTTATACGTTCCATGAAAAAATCTGCCCAAGATGCCAGGCACAGTGGCTCACACCTGTAATCCCAGCACTTTGGGAGGCTGAGGCGGGAGGATCGCCTGAGCTCAAGAGTTCGAGACCAGCCTGGGCAACATAGTAAGCCCCATTTCTACCAAAAAAAAAGTTAGAAAAATCTGCCCAAGACTGATGACACCAACATAGAGACAGCAGAATGGAGGACACTGAGAGACAGGCCAGAAAGCAACTAGATCCTTTAATGGTGGTTAATCCGCCACATCCAGCCACGCCCGAAGCCAGCACTAACGTGAACCTTTTAGTCACTTGAGCGAATACATTCCTTTCTTTCCTCGGGCCAGTCTGAAGTGTGTGTGTGTGTGTGTGTGTGTGCACATGTGTGCATGTGCATG
>NW_016107400.1:9997798-9999899 GCF_001604975.1 Cebus imitator | reverse complement strand
ATTTAGATTGAATGAAAAATAGCTATAGCCATAAAAGGCTCTAATAATTATTCAGTGTCGATGTTGGAAGTGATTCAAAAGAGAGAGAGATTTATACCTGAGTGAGTTCTGGGTAGCACAGTAGTAGAACAAATACTAGGTGAATCCAAAGTCCCTGGCATGTCTAAGGGCTCAGGGAAGCACTTCACAGAGGACTAAATGATACCTCGATGAAAGCTCCAATCGCCCTAAGCCCACAAGAAGAGAAGACCCAAATGTATCTTACAGTACAAAACTCATACTCTTCCTTCAAAACCCACCCCGAGGGCCAGCTCCTCTGTTCCCCCAGTGAGTCTGTGTGTCCCTGCACTGTGGAGCCCAGCCTCAGTGCATATGAGTTAAATGAGAAAGAATTTTTCTTTCTTTTTTGAGACAATCTTACTCTGTCACCCAGGCTGGAGTGCAGTGGCACGATCTCAGTTCACTGCAATCTCCGCTTCCCAGGTTCAAATAATTCTCCTGCCTCAGCCTCCCGAGTAGCTGGGACTATAGGCATCCACCCCCATGCCTGGCTAATTTTTGTATTTTTAGTAGAGACAGGGTTTCATCATGTTGGCCAGGCTGGTCTCCTGACCTCAAGCAATCTACCCACCTTGGCCTCCCAAAGTGCCAGGATCACAGGTGTGAGCCACTGCACCCAGCCTGGGCCTGCTTTTGACTGCATTTGCTAACATATCAGTTGTATTCCCATCCTCAAAAAAGAGGCAATAAATACTCTGCAGTCAGTGCACCCATAACGCCAGCAGAAGCCAAGCAACGGCTGATACTGCCCCCTAGAGGTAGAATAAAACTGCACAAAACACTGCAGCAAACATTTGAGTTTCTCATACCCTGGGTAGGTATCCTACGCACACACCAGATGGATAATCAAAGGGAGCATTTGGGCTATTTTTTGAATACCTTAGAGTTACCGTTATTACTACCCTACCTGCTGTGTACTATTCTTTATTGCTACCAATACGTACCTTGAGGTTTTAGAGACTATCAAGGCAGATCCAGAATCTAGAACCCCAGGACAAAGTTATGCTGTATTTTTTATAAAAATGTTTTTCTTACATAGCTATCTAAAACATCATTTTCAATCCATGTACAATGGAAAATCATAAGCATTTCTTTTTATTCTCAGAAAAGTTTTCTAAAATTGCAAGGTGTTTATTGCAATTTTAGAAAATTGCAAGATATTTATCAATTATCATTCAGACTCACAAATATAGAAGTCTTAAAAAATCTTGAGGCCAGGCACGGTGGCTCACATCTGTAATCTCAGCACTTTGGGAGGCCAAGGCGGCTGGATCACTTGAGGTCAGGAGTTGGAGACCAGCCTGGCCAACATGGTGAAACCCCATCTCTACTAAAAATACAAAAAATTAGCCAGGTGTGGTGGTGAGTGCCTGTAATCCCAGCTACTCTGGAGGCTGAGGCGAGAGATTTGCTGGAACCCGGGAGGTGAAGGTTGCAGTGAGCTAAGATCACACCACTGCACTGTAGCCTGGGCAACAGAGTGAAACTCCACCTCAAAAAAAAAAAAAACAAAAAACAAAAAACTTGAATGAGTTTACTTTAAAATGGAAAGTTCATATTAATGCCATAAGTGGAAAATCATTATTGCTTGCCAGGTAATTGCAGACATAAACACAGACCTACTAAAAGAGGAAATGTTTACGAGCCACCTACAAGGTAGCAGAGGTAGGCAAATCACACTGGGAAACACAGAGGCAGAGCTTCCACATTCACACCACCCTGGGAGGTGGGTGGCGCTGACTTTATTTCACACATTGATGCGTTCCTTCAATTTCTGCCGAACACTTCCTCTGGCCGGGCCCTGAACTAGTCTCTGGAGATACAGCAGTGAGCCCAGCAAAGTCTGCTCTGGTACCATGAAGTTCACATTCTAGCGAAAGGAGACAGAGGAGTTATAAAAAAGCAAAACAGTGGAATGCAGTGGCTCATACGTGTAATCTCAGCACTTTGGGAGGCTGAGGCAGGAAGATCACTTGCCCAGGAGCTCAAAACCAGCCTGGGCAACATAATGAGATGCCATCTCTTTTTTTTTTTTTTTTTT
>NW_016107400.1:9990523-9996317 GCF_001604975.1 Cebus imitator | reverse complement strand
ACTTTGGGAGGCCAAGGTGCGTGGATCACTTGAGGTCAGGAGTTCAAGACCAGCCTGGTCAATGTGACCAAACTCAGTTTCTACTAAAAATACAAAAATTAGCTGGGTGTGGTAGCGGGCGCCTATAATAACAGCTACTCAGGAGGCTAAGGTAGGAGAAGCACTTCAATCCAGGAGGAGGAGGTTGCAGTGAGCCGAGATTGCACCACTGCATTCCAGCCTGGGCAATAGAGCAAATCTCTGTTTCAAAAAAAAGAAAAAGAATAAAAGAAATAGAAAAAAAAAAAAAAAAACCCAAAACTCTAGCCTCCAGCATTTTAGGAAGTCTGATTTGAGTAATAATAAATCTCTGGTCTGCTGTCCAGCTGACTCTGCATGTATTAAAGTCTGTATCTGTCTCAATTCCTGTTTTGAGAAATTGGCTGTATCTAGGCAGCAGGCAGACTGAACCCACTGGGCAGTTACAAGGGTAATGGGTTAAAAGGGTCTTCCAGATGGCAGGAGCAGCGAGGGCAGAGCCCAGGAGGCTCAGCACATTTGGGGAAGAGCTCAGAGGCCAGTGTGGCCGGAACAGAGTGAACAGGGCAGGGGGGCGGCAGGAGATGGGGTGGGACAGACCTTGTGGCTGCCAGGCCTTGCACGCTCTGGCCTGATGCTGAGGCGGCCAGGAAGCTACCAGAGGGCTTGGGGCAGACCTGGCATCATCTCACCTGGATTTTAAGTGAGTCCTGAGTTGAGAAGGGCTGAGGGAGGCTCAGGTTCCCACAGGGGCTGCAGGTAGAAGGGTTGAGGCTGCCCGCACCCTCCTTGTCTGAGGACAGCCCAGGAGGGGGCTCAGCCTGAGGCAGCATAAACAGCCTCTGATTATTAAGAAGAAGAGAAGCAAGCTGTTTTCACCCTCCCAGGCTGGTGCTGTTAGTGGAGCTGATTTAGGGCCACTTTTACCTGTCAGAGCCTCTCAATCCTGCAGGACTGGCCACTGGGCCTGATGGGAGGAGAGAGGCAGCCGCCGTCTGTCAGTCTCTGCCTCCATCCGCTCAATTTCCATCAGAGAACTTTTCCTTCTAAGGAAATGAACCTCCCAACACAGGGCATTTATCACCACCAGCCCCACAGGCAGCGCTGTCTGAGCAGATGCTCGTCCCCCGTACCCCAGGGCCGCCGCCAGACCCTGAAGAGGGGAGGGCACTCCCTTCCTATTTACCCTACACATATTCCTTGTGCTTCTCCTATGGGCTAGGCATTGGGCAAGGGCCAGAGACAGGCAGACAAGTGCAATCTGGCCCCGCCACCCTCCCAGACCTCATTTCCACCTTCATCCCGATAGCCATGTGGTCCTTCTGGCTGCTTCTCAAAGTCATTGCTGGCTGGGTGCAGTGGCTCATGCCTGTAATCCCAGCACTTTGGGAGGCCAAGGTGGGAGGATTACTTGAGCCCAGGAGTTTGAGGTCAGCCTGGGAAATATCATGAGAGCACCCTCCCCGCCCCCCTATCTCTATAATAAATAAGTAAACAAAGGTCATTGCCCTTGCTGTTCCCCTGCCTGTAATGTTTCCTTCCTCACTCAAGGGTAAGCTTGTTTGATAGCATCCCCTCTTCCAGGAGCCTCTCCCAACCAGCTCAGTCCTTGTCTGCTTCCTCACCCGGTAGCACCTCTCACTCTCTGAAAGCATCTCTGTTCATTTATCCAAGGCCTCCCCCATCAGGATGCCAGACCCACAATGCCAGCTTGCTCACTGCTGTATCTCCCAGTTCCCGGCATGTACAAGGAGCTTATAAAGGATTTGCAGGAAGTGAACGAGAAGGAACAGAGGAAAGAAAAGAAGACAGAAATCCCTGGTCTCAAGAAACTTGGAGCAGAGACGTGGAAACGGAAAACTGCTCCAATGCAATGTGGCAGATACTATCAAGAGGAGGGACCTGAGGCTGGGCGCAGTGGCTCACGCCTGTAATCCCAGCACTTGGGGGGACTGGGGCAGGTGGATCACCTGAGGTCAGGAGTTCGAGACCAGCCTGGCCAACATGGTGAACTCCCCCGTCCCTACTTAAAAAAAAACACAAAAAATTATCTGGGCATGGTGGCACGTGGCTGTAACCCCAGCTACTCCGGAGGCTGAGGCAGGAGAATCGTTTGAATCCGGGAGGCGGAGGTGGTGGTGAGTTGAGATCGTACCACCGCACTCCAGCCAGGGCAACAAAAGCGAAACTCCATAAAAAAAGGAGGCATCCATGCCACAAGGGCGGTGGGTAAAGTGGAGGGGCCTGGCATTGCTGACGGGGCTGGGTGGACTTTGCAGAAGAGAAAACAAGGCACTGAATTATAACAGAGTTCTCAAGGAGGATGGGGGAGGGCAGCGCAGGGACCAGAAGGGAACAGTGCATGTAAAAGCAGATGCCAGGACTTTGGGAGGCCGAGGCGGGCGGATCATGAGGTCAAGAGCTTGAGACCATCCTGGCCAACATAGTAAAACCCCATCTCTACTAAAATACAAAAATTAGCTGGGCGTGGTGGCACACACTTGTAGACCCAGCTACTCGGGAGGCTGAGGCAGGACAACTGCTTGAACTCTGGAGGCGGAGGCTGCAGTGAACCGAGATCACGCCACTGCACTCCAGCCTGGTGCCTGGGGACAGAGCGAGACTCTGTCTCAAAAACAAAACAAAACAGGTGCCAGGAGACCCCCAGAGCCTGTCTTGGAGCCGGGATGGAGAGTGATCAGAGCATGCTGGCTGATCCCAGGGGATGGCTGGAGTCTTGGCTTCTGACATCCCAGGCCTCCTTAAGGGCAAAGCCTATCTGTGCTAACGGCAGGTGCTGAAATCTCACTTTCAAGTCTAGGGCAGTGCAGTGGGGTTCATGGGTCTCAAATTGGATTTACTCTCACGTATTGCAGTCAAGATTTTTGCCGCATGAGATAATGTTCATCTAGGAATTTAAAGGCAACAGTAAACGCTTGTTCCCTCGCACCCCGTCCCCTCCCTGACCATGTGGGACTGCATTCCTTTCCCTCCTCCCTCCTCACCCATCTTCTTTCCTGCCTTCTTCCAGATGTACTAAACACCTCCTAATCCATGCCAGGACATGTCCCCAGCCTCATGGAGCTGGTGGTTCAGTGAGGAAGGCGGATTTTAATTGAATGACCTCCTACCAGATGTATGACATCAGCACTCAGAATGTGGGGGAGGCAGGGGCCATGAGTGGCTTTAAAAGGGAGGCAGGTGAAGCTTCGCTGCAGGGGACAACAGAACCAAACCCTGAAGGTTAATTGTGGAGTAGAGGGGAGAGTGCCTGAAGTGAAGTGGGCGCACGCTAAGGCAGCAGATGCACATGAGCACAGAGCAAAGGGACAAGGAAGCTCGAGGGCAGAGACTGACACAGGACTAAGCCGGCCGGACCACAAACACCACGTGCCCGCGGCAGGAGTTCGGCCCTGAGCCCCACACCACTGGGAAGCCACGTGGTGCTCCTGGAGCGGACAGTGGAAGTTGGAATGAGAAAAGGTTTAGATGGTGGCGAATGGGTGCCAAGTTGCAGGCGAGAGGCTACTGCAGGTTGTCAGACACATGCCACCATGCCCAGCTAACTTTTGTAGAGAGGTTTTTACCATTGGCCAGGCTGGTCTCAAACTCCTGACCTCAAGTGATCCACCTGCCTCGGCCTTCCCAAGAGCTGGGATTACAGGTGTGAGCCACCTCACCTGGCCTATTTTTACTTTTTGTAGAGATGGGGTCTTGCTATACTGCTCAGGGTGATCTCTAACTTCTGGGCTCAGGCAATCTTCCTGCCTCCGCCTCCCTAAGTCCTGGGATTACAGGCGTGTACCACCATTTTTAAAGGAAGCTCTTTTCACGAATTACTTGCATAACTAATGACCTCAGTCCACTCTACCTCTGTATTCAGAAAACAAAAGAGTTGTCAATGGTTCCACACTCCAGACAGACTCAGCTTAAGATAGCTTTTCTCCCTGAGTCCCAGATTCCCATCACCAGCTGCCTACAGAGATCTTCCGACGTTTTAAGCTGAATTCCTGATGTTCCCCCTAACGCCTGCTCTCACTCGCTCTCCCATCTCAGGAGATGAAGCATTTATCATTCCTAATGCTCAGAGCAAGACTTAACGGTCTTTATTTATAGCAAAGGCAATAAAGGTCATTGCCCTTGCTGATCCTCCTGATCAGCCTCACAGATGCCCCCTGTCCTTGCGATTTTGCCCTTGCTGTTCCCTGGGTGGAAATGCTCCTTTCCCAGAGATCTGCGTGGCTTCCTCTCACTTCCTGTAGTCTCTGCTCACATTCTCAGCAAGGCCCTTCTGAGGGCTCTATTTAATGTCCCTTCCCTCCCCAGACCTCCCCAGCCCCCTTCCCTGCTTTATTTTTTCTCTGACACCCTTTATGTTTTGCTTATTTATTTGCTTAGTGTCTGCCTCCAGCCACTGGCACATAAGCTCCACAAGGGCATGGATTTGTGTCTGTTTTGTTCACTGCTGAATCTCCAGGGCCCAGCACAATGTTTAGCACATGGCAGGTGCTTAATATTTGCCCACTGAATGAAAGAATGAGTGCACAAAGTTTCTTCTATAGGGCCCCAGTCTACAAGACCAGTCTTGCTGATGCTCATTTGCTCCCAATATCTATTCTTTTCTTTGCCTCTATCACAATGAACAACTTGCTGGTCCCCCACACTCCTGCATATGCTCCTGTGTCCATATCTGGGGTGTGTATGTGTGTGTGTGTGTGTGTGTGTGTCTGTGTGAGAGAGAGAGAGAGAGAGACAGAGAGACAGAGAGAGAGAGAGAGAGAAAGAGAGAGAGACAGGGTCTTACTCTGTTGCCCTGGATGAAGTGCAGTGGCGTGATCTCAGCTCACTGCAGCCTCGGCCTCCCAAGTGGGCTCAAGTGATCCTCCCAGCTCAGCCTCCCGAATAGCTGGGACTACGGGAACATGCCACCACATCCAGCTAATTTTTTTGTCTTTTTGTAGAGACCGGGCTTTACTATGTTGCCAGGCTGGTCTCGAACTCCTGGTCTCATGCAATCCAACTGTCTGGGCCTCCCAAAGTACTAGGATTACAGGCATAAGCCACCATGTCAGGCCCACATCTGTCCTTATCTGCCATGCCTTACCCCAATCCTGCCATCATCCATTCAGTCTTCAATGCCAATTCCCCCTAAAACTCTGGCCAGTCCCCTTCCCACTGCCTGTCCTGTTAGCTGAGTAAAGACTTCCTCCTCTGGACTCCTGTTCTTTCCCCATTGTTTCAGAGTTCATAAGCTGCTCTCATTCAGAAAATTGATTGCTCTGTGCTAAGTAATTGATTTGTGCGAGTGGTTTGCACGTTTTAGTTCACTGACCCATCACAGCAACTGATAAACTGGCTATTATGATTAACTCTATTTTACAGTTAAAGAAACTGAGGCATAGAGAGTCATCCAATGAGAAGTCACAGAGCTAGAATTCAAACCTAGCTTTGGACAAGCGCAGTCTCAAGCCTATAATCCCAGCACTTTGGGAGACTAACGTGGAAGAATGGCTTGAGACCAGGAACTCAAGACCAGCCTGGGCAAGATAGGAAGACCCTGTCTCTGGCCAGGCGCGGTGGCTCAAGCCTGTAATCCCAGCACTTTGGGAGGCCGAGGCGGGTGGATCACAAGGTCAAGAGATCGAGACCATCCTGGTCAACATGGTAAAACCCCGTCTCTACTAAAAATACAAAAAGTTAGCTGGGCATGGTGGCGCGTGCCTGTAGTCCCAGCTGCTCGGGAGGCTGAGTCAGGAGAATTGCCTGAACCCAGGAG
>NW_016107400.1:9985669-9989738 GCF_001604975.1 Cebus imitator | reverse complement strand
TCTTGAACTCCCAACCTCAGGTGATTCGCCCACCTTGGCCTCCAAAGTGCTTGGATTACAGGCGTGAGCACCATGCCTGGCCACAAGCCCTGGTTTCTTATTAGCTATGTGACTTAGGGCCTCTCTTTTATTTGTAAAATGTGCATCTGAATTCTGCATGTCACTGTTCCATCAGCCACAAGGTCACAGCAGTGAGATTCCTGGATGACACATGGGGACAGTGTGATCCCACCGCTAACCACAGGCACCTGGACTAGGAGCAGGCACCTGACCTGAATACAGCCAATAAGACTGAGAAGTTTGGATGAAGGGTTTAGGGTGGGACAGGCGCCATGGTTCACACCTAAGGTAATCCTGGCACTTTGGGAGGCCAAGGTAGAAGGATCAATGGAGCTCAGGGGTTTGAGACCAGCCTTGGCAACACAGTAAGACTCCATTTCTACAAAAATAAAAATAAAATAAAAGTTAGCTGGGTGTGGTGGTGCACCTGTGGTCCCAGGAACATGGGAGCCTGGGGCAGGAGGATCACTTGAGCCTGGGAGGTCAAGGCTGCAGTGAATTATGATCACGCCATTGCACTCCAGCCTGGGCAACAAAGGGAGACCCTGTAAAAAAAAAAAAAAAAGAGGTTTTGGCTGGGCACGGTGGCTCACACTTGCAATCCCAGCACTTTGGGAGGCCAAGGTTGGCGGATCACCTGAGGTTGGAAGTTCGAGACCAGCCTGACCAACATGGAGAAACTCTGTCTCTACTAAAAATACAAAATTAACCAGACAAAGTGGTGCATGCCTGTAATCCCAGCACTCTGGGAGGCCAAGGCAGGTGGATCACCTGAGGTCAGGAGTTTAAGACCAGCCTGGCCAACATGGTAAAACTCCATCCCTACTAAAAATATAAAATTAGCCTGGCATGGTGGTGCCTCTATCACAATGAACAGCTTGCCGGTACCCCATACTCCTGTATATGCTCCTGTATCCACAACTCTGTGTGTGTGTGTGTGTGTGTGTGTGTTTGAGACAGGGTCTCACTCTATTGCCCTGGATGGAGTGCAGTGGCATGATCTCAGCTGACTGCAGTCTCAACATTCTGGGCTCAAGTGATCTTCCCACCTCAGCCTCCCAATTAGCTGGGACTACAGATGCATGCCACCACATCCAGCTAATTTTTTTGTCCTTTGTAGAGACAGGGCTTTCATGCATGCTTATAATCCCAGCTACTTGGGGAGGATGAGGCAGGAGAATTGCTTGAACCCAGGAGGTGGAGGTTGCAGCAAGCCAAGATCACACCATTGCACTCCAGCCTGGGCAACAAGAGTAAAACTTTTTCCTAAGAAAAAAAAAAGTAAATATATGCAAAAGCCCTTACCTCAGTGCCTGGCCCATGGTAAATAACATGGACTACATGGTGGCTAATATTATAATCAAGCCACAAGGACACACTATTACAGGAACTAGACAAATTAATCATCTTGCCCAGTCATCTAAATTACTCTTCCCTGGAAGGGTGGCATGTCGTGGGGTTGTCCTTGGTCCTCTCCCAGGCCATAATTTTATCAATGGCTGGATCTGGCTGTTGAAGCTGTTTATTATGTTGGTGGATGACATTCAGATGGGAGGTACACAGAATAAACTCGATGACAGAATGTGGGTTCAGATCAATTTCTTCAGGTTAGAGAGGGAGCCAGAGTGGCTGGATAAGATGCGTCACAGTGAAGGTAAAGGTCCTGTACAAGGCGAGGCAGTGCGAGGGAAGGGTGGCTTGAGAAAAGTTCAGGAGACAGAAGGCAGGGCTTTTAGCTGATGCGCCCAGGATAAGCTAACATTACGGCATGGCTGCCAAAACCACCACTGCCATGGCACACAACACGTGTGTGACAAATACTTGCTCAGACTAAGACAGATGAAGGGTACTAACATATTTTAGCAACTACTATGTGCCGGGCCCCATGCTGAACACTTGACATCAGCTATTTCCATTGACACTCTCATTAACCCTAGGAGGTAGGTATTATTATCCTTATCCCCATTTGACAGGTGAGAATGCTGAGGCGTAGAGAGGTGAAGTGAAGGACAGCCAAAAAAGGGTGAAGTTGGGCCTGGACTGCTCCAAACCTAGAGGCAGCACATTCTCCAGGGAGAGGAGAAGGCCCCAGACGAAGGGTCAAAGGATTGACCAAGAGCTCCTGTGGGGATACCAGGAGGTAGCCTGTCAATCCCACCAGCCTTCAGGAGCTGTGACTGTGGGTCTTCGGGCCAGAAAGGCAGAACATAGCCAAAAAAGAAAAGAGAGACCCTGTGCTCACAAAACCAGCGATTACATCGCACGTCTTGCAGCAAGTTCTGACCCTCTACCCATAAGTAGTGGCAGCCATCTATATCACCTACAGAGAAGAAAATGGGAAATCAGCAGCTCATGCCTGTAATTCTAGTGTGTGGGAGGCCGGGGCAGGAAGAATGCTTGAGGCCAGGAGTTCAGACCAACCTGGTCAACATGTGAGACACCTTCTCTATAAACAAACCAAAACAAAGAAACTGGGAATCATACTACACAGAAGAGCACACATCCACGAATCACAAAATATTCCATGAAAGATGGGGATAAATTTAATAAATAGAAGAAATATCAATCAAACATAATAATGCAAGCAGAGACACTTAAAATATATTTAACATTATCAGAAGGATAAGAGAGGAAGGACATTGCATCTATTGAACAAGAACAGCCTATTACAGAAAAAGAATTAATTAAAAATCACATTGATGGCAACTTGGGAAATGTAAAAAAAAAATCACAAAAGATTTAGTCATCAATCATTTGTGACCAGCCTGGCCAATATGGTGAAAACATGTCTCTAGTAAAAATACAAAATTAGCCAGATGTGGTGGCGAGTGCCTGTAATCCTAGCTACTCGGGAGGCTGAGGCAGGAGAATCTGGGAGGTGGAGGTTGCAGTGAGCTGAGACCATGCCACTACAATCCAGCCTGAGCCACAGAGCAAGACTCTGTCTTTAAATAAATAAATAATAAAATAAATAAAAGTAATCAAAACATGCTGAAGGGCAGAAGAGATACAGATAGAAAGAAAATTAGTGATCTGGAAGATCAGACAGAGGCATTTTTCCAAAACACAGGAATAAAGACAAAGAGGACTGGCAAAAATTTAAAAAGCTGTTAATTACTATTGCATAAAATTAAAGAGAGGCTTTCTCAGATGTTTTTGTTAGAAGCGTAAATTCAGATTTTCTCATAAGGCTATTTCCAGATTTCCTACCACATGAGCCAAATGAATCTCTATTATTTAGGCTAATAGTAAGCAAATTAGTCACAGGTCAAATCCGGCCAGCCACACCTATTTTTGCAGATAAAGTTTTACTGGAACACTGCCAGGTTCATTTACATATTGACTGGGGCTGCTTCTGTGCTCAATGGCAGAGTAGTTGTGACAAGAGACTCTGTGGTCCACAAGCATGAAATACTATCTGGTCCTTGCAGAAAAAAGTTTGCTGACCCCTGGTTTAGACCATTATTATTTGGGATTTTCGCTATTTGTGGCCAAAAGTACTTCTCACTGAAATAAATAATAGAGTTGCATAGGCTGGGTGCAGTGGCTCATGCCTGTAATCCCAGCACTTTAGGAGGCCAAGGTGGGCAGATCGCTTGAGGCCAGGAGTTTGAGACCCGCCTGGTCAACATGGTAAAACCCTGTCTCTACAAACTACAAAACAAAACAAAACACAAAAATTTGCTAGGCATGGTGGTGCACACCTGTAATCCCAGCTACTCCCAGCTACTTGGGAGGCTGAGGCGTAAGGATCGCCTCCAGAAGGCGGAGGTTGCAGTGAGCTGAGATCACACCACTGCACTGCACTCTGACCTGGGCAACAGAGTGAGACTCTCCATCCAAAAACAAACAAACAAACAAAGAATAGAGTTTTATAAACAGAAAAAGCTCCAGAGAGATGAACATCCAATGTATAACAGCAGTTATTTCTGGGAAGGGAAATGAGATTGAGGGTAAATTTGAAGGCAAATTTTTTTTTATTTTTTTTTTTGAGGCGGAGTTTCGCTCT
>NW_016107400.1:9982913-9984418 GCF_001604975.1 Cebus imitator | reverse complement strand
TAGTAGAGACTGGGTTTCACCATGTTGACCAGGATGGTCTCGATCTCTTGACCTCGTGATCCACCTGCCTCGGCCTCCCAAAGTGCTGGGATTACAGGCGTGAGCCACCGCGCCCGGCCAATAAATACATTTTTAAAAGAATAACGCAAAGTAGACATTTTAAATTATCCCTTAGTATGGCCCTAATTCTGAAATATATGTAGTTGCATTAAAAAAAATGCTAGAGGTGCAGTGGCTCATGACTGTAATCCCAACACTGGGAGGCAGAGGCAGGAGGATTGCTTGAGTTCAGGAGTTCGAGACCAGCGTGGGTAACATGGTGAGACCCCCGTCTACGAAAAATACAAAAATTAGCAGGAGATGGCGGCATATGCCCATAGTCCCAGCTACCCGGGAGGCTGAAGTGAGAGGATCACTTGAGCCACGTTCATGCCACTGCACACCAACCTGGGTGACACAGTGAGACCCTGCCTCAAAAAAAGAAAAAAGAAAGAAAGAAAGAAAGAAAACAAAAAGGAAAGAGAAAAGGGGGTGGAAAAAAAGGCTAGAAAGAAATATAAAGATAAATACAGATGATCCCAACTTGCAATGGCTCAACTTAGAATGTTTCAACTTTATTGTGGTATGAAAGCAATATACATTCAGTGGCAACCGTATTCCGGTACCCAGCCATTCTGTTTTTCACTTTGAGTACAGTACTCAATAAATTACATGAGATATTCAACACTTCATGTAAAATACGCCTTGTGTTAGATGATTTTGCCCAACTGTAGGCTAATATAAGTGCTCTGAGCACATTTAAGGTAGGCCAGGCTAAGCTATGATGTTCAGCAGGTTAAGTATATTAAATGCACTTTCTTTTGATTTACAGTATTTTCAACTTAGGATGGGTTTATTGGGACATAACCAATTGTATATTGAGGAGCATCTGTAATAGTGATTATCTAGGTGGTAGGATAACAAATCATTTTTTTATCTGTCTGCATTTTTTAATTTCTTGACAATCAGCATGCATGAGTTCTGGAATCAGAAAGAAATTAAATCTTGAATGCAGATCCCACTGGGCTGGGTATCTACAGGTGTTAACTACACCAATCCTGCCTCCCTACACCAACCAGCTACTCCAGCTGACGGAAAGTGGTGTGGACAGGACCTGACAAAGGGAATCAATGAATAATAAACAGCAAACACTTCAGCAGCCCTTACAGATATGGTTCTAAGCACTTTACATGGATTAGTTTTTAAATTCTCTCAACAACCCCAGGAGGAGGTACTCTAGTTTCAGCTCCATTCTGCAGCTGAGGAAACTGACGCACAGAGAGGTTAAGTAATTGCTGAAGACCACACAGCTAGTGGTAGAGCCAGGATGTGAACCTGGGCTGTCTGCCCCAGACTCCTGCCCTGCCTGCCCTGGACCTTTCTACCTCTCAGTGCCAAGCCACTTCGCAGGGCTTCAATAAAGTGCCCCAAACAATGTCTTTTTTTTTTTTTTTTTTTTTTTTTTT
>NW_016107400.1:9976970-9982533 GCF_001604975.1 Cebus imitator | reverse complement strand
TTTTTTTTCAAACAGAATTTCACTTTGTCACCCAGGCTGGAGTGCAGTGGTGTGATCTTGGCTCATTGCATCCTCAATCTCCCAGGCTTTGGTGATCCTCCCACCTCAGCTTCCCAAGTAGCTGGGACTACAGGCACACACCACCATGCCTGGCTCATTTTTGTATTTTTAGTAGGTATGGAATTTTGCCATGTTGGCCATGCTGGTCTCGAACTCCTGGGCTCAAGTGATCCTCCTGCCTTGGCCTCCCAAGGTTCTGGGATTACAGGCGTGAGCCTCTGCACCCGACCTTATTTCAGTTTTTATTTTGAATTATACAGTGGTGGTGGGGAGGGACGCACAGTTCAGTGGCTTCTTTTTTTAATTGTAATTTTTTTCTGAGACAGGGTCTCACTATGTTGCCCAGGCTGGTCTCAAACTCCTGGGCTCAAGTGAGCTTCCTGCCTAAGCCTCCCAAAATGCTAAGATTACAAGCATGAGTCACTACATCTGACCTTCAGTAGCTTCTTTTTTTAAAAATTTATTTTTATTTTTAATTTTTGTGGGTATATAATAGGTGTATATATTTATGAATTACATGAGATGTTTTTATTCAGGTATGCAAGGCATAATAATCACATCAGGGTAAAAGGGGCATCCATTCCTCAAGTATTTGTACTTTGTGTTTATAAACAACCCAAGTATATTATTTTAGTTATTATTATTTTTTTGAGACAGAGTCTCCCTCTATCTCCCAGGCTGGAGTGCATTGGTGTGATCTCGGCTCACTGCAACCTGTGTTTCCTGGGTTTAAGTGATTCTCCTGCTTCAGCCTCCCCAGTAGCTGGGACTATAGGTGTATGTCACCACCACATCTGGCTAATTTTTGTATTTTTAGTAGAGATGGGGTTTCACCATATTGGCCAGGCTGGTCTCAGACTCCTGGCCTCAAGTGATCTGCCCACCTTGGCCTCCCAAAGTGCTGGGATTACAAGTGTGAGCCACTGTACCTGGCCTCTTTTAGTTATTTTTAAATGTTCAATTAAATTATTTTTGACTAAAGTCACCATGTTGTGCTGGCAAATACTAGGTCTTATTCATTCTTTCTAGTTTTTTGCTTTTTTTTTTTTTGAGACGAAGTCTCACTCTATCGCCCAGACTGGAGTGCAGTGGCACGATCTTGGCTCACTGCAACCTCCGCCCCTGCCCCCAAGAGTTCAAGCAATTCTCCTACCTTAGCCTCCGGAATAGCTGGGTTCACATGCATGTGCCACCATGTCCGGCTAATTTTGTATTTTTAGTAAAGACGGGGTTTCACCATGTTGCCTGGGCTGATCTCAAACTCCTGACCTCCAGTGATCTGTCCACCTCGGCCTCCCAAAGTGCTGAGGCTACAGGTGTGCGCCACTGTGCCCAGCCATTCTTTCTGCTTTTTTTGTGCCCATTAACCATCCTCACTTCTCCTGTCAACCTTCACAGCCTCTGTGACCCATCCTTCTATTCTCTACATCCATGAGTTTGTTTTACTTTTTAGCTCCCATAAATAAGTGAGAACGTGAAATTTGTCTTTCTGTATCTGGCTTATTTCACTCAACATAATAACCTCTAGTGCCACCCATGTTGTTGCAAATGACAGGATCTCATTCTTTTTTCTGGCTGAATAATACTCCATTGTTTGTGCACCACATTTTCTTCATACATGTGTCTGTTGGACACTGAGGTTGCTTCTGAGTCTCGGCTATTGTGAACAGTGCTGCAAGAAACATGGGCGTCCAGAAATCCCTTGGATATACTGATTTCCTTTCTTCTCGGTATACACCTAGTTGTGGGATTGCTGGATCGTATGGTGGCTGTATTTTTAGTTTTCAAGCAACTTCCAAACTGTTCTCCATAATGATTATACTAATTTACATTCCCGAAACACGTGTACAAGGATTCCCTTTTCTCTGCATCCTTGCCAGTATTTGTTTTTGCCTGTCTTTTGAATAAAAGTCATTTTTACCGGGATAAGATGATATCTTATTGTAGTTTTGATTTGCATCTAGCGGCTTCTAACCAGAATCTGGCTGTGGTCAATCGCACTGAGTTGGGGGAAGTGAATGTCAGAGCAGTTCCCCTGGCCAGACGAGGAAATGGGGCTCACATTTACCTGGCAGTCATTGTCTCTGCCCAGCCCTGTGGTCACAGGAGTGTGGGGTCCTCCTGTCTGGCTGTGAGCCAGCAGCAAGGCCCTGCAGGGAAGAGAGAGAGTGGCGTGCCCTTGCCACTTTGCCAGAGTGCACAGAACGTAGGCTGTCGGCTGAGCCCTCTACTGGCTGTGTTACCCAGGGAAGGCTGTCTCACTGCTCTGAGCCTAGACTTGCTCTCATGCAAGATGAGAGTAATATCGCTTCCCTTATCAGGGTATTGTGAAGAGTCAATAAGACAACAGATGTGAACATAACTTTTTTTTTTGAGATGTGGTTTCCCTCTTATCCCCCAAGCTGGAGTGCAGTGGCGAAATCTTGGCTCACTGCAACCTGTGCCTTATAGGTTCATGCGATTCTTTTGCCTCAGCCTCCTGAGTAGCTGGGATTACAGGTGCCCACCACCAAGCCTGGCTAATTTTTGCATTTTTAGTAGAGATGGGGTTTCTCCATGCTGATCAGGCTGGTCTCGAACTTCTGACCTCAGATGATCTGCCTGCCTTGGCCTCCCAAAGTGCTGGGATTATAGGCGTTAGCCACCATGGCCGGCTGAACGTAATTTTTAACAATTGTGCTGTCAGTTACTATTCCCACTACGCAGTGGCCATGCAGGTGACAGCTGCTGTTTTTTGCCTTTCCCTCTTTTTCTGGCACCAGCATCCTGATCTTCATTTGGGAAAATACCCCTTCCTGACCATGTGCTTAACATAGGGTTGACCCCACCCAACCTTTGTTTCCAGGACGCATGCACACAACCCCCAGATGGGCCAGTGAGTCTCGATCTGGGGCCTTGGCTGAACAGTTAGCCTTGGAAAGTGCTCACTCTTTGCTGAAGTTGCTGAGAGAATTCTGATAAGGACAGGAAGCAGAAGGGGAAGAGGAGGAGGAAGCACCGATCACTATTCAGGGCTTAGGACCTGTAGGGCACTGTTCTAGGTACCCGTACCCCTGACCACTTAGTGAGACAGGTGCTACCACTATCCCCATTCTATATAGAAAGAAACTGAAACTCAGAGGTGGCTGGGCTGCTTGGGTGAGTGATGAGCCAGGATTCATCCCCAAACCTTCTAAATCTAGCACCTGAGCTTCCCCCACCATGCCATCTGGCCTCTATACTGTAAGCTTGGGGCTGCCAGTGGTCATCTTGCCAGCTGGTGGAGAACAGACCCACCATGAGAGAAGGCAGGGTCAAAAGGGACTGAGCCAGAGCACCTAGATCCATCTATGCCTGAT
Source organism: Cebus imitator (assembly GCF_001604975.1). Lineage (NCBI taxonomy): Eukaryota > Metazoa > Chordata > Mammalia > Primates > Cebidae > Cebus > Cebus imitator. Next base: position 9,979,135 of record NW_016107400.1, on the reverse strand, counting down.
ATCCACCTCTGAACTTTTCAGCAAGCAACAAATTTTCTTTTTTTGCAGAAGCTGGTTTAAGGAAGGCTTCTATCACTTAAATGAAAGCTGACAGACATGGCCTGGGGACACTAATAAAGCTGAAGTCACAGAAGCATTGGCTTTTGTCAAACTTGGGGGACCACAGAGGAAACAGGGGCTCAGAGAGGAGAAAGCAAGTGTGTCCACGGTCAGTGGCAGCAGCCAGGACTTGAGCCCACACGGCTTGGCACTTTCATGACCTGTGTCTTGCTCCTCCAGAAGTGTCCCCAGAGTAAGTGACAGTTTTCACGGGCTGTTTTTATCCCACAGACATACCTTTCCTGAGTAACTTGCAGGAACCTCCTCTTAGCACCATTCTCTTTTCTAATCATATTCCATATTCCAGAAAGTGATTTCTGGGGGTGGAGGAAGGAGGTAAAGGGAGATATTTTAAAGGCAATTTCATGCCTAAGATCTGAGGATAGAGAAAACTTTGATGGTGCTCTGTTGAAGGGCACATTGTTTATCCAAAACAGACTCAGGAAAGGGAAGCTGTCAACATTATCTCTTTCTGGTCGCAAATTGCAGCTCTCTGATGGGTTTTTCCTAGAGTTTAATCTTGTGCTGGAAGCTAAGCTGATACCAGGAAGGTTTTAGACATGTCAATCTCCTTCCTGGCATTTTATCAGAAATTGATTCTCTTTGCTTTTCGGGGCTGGAGTCTTGGTCCTGCTGTTGTTAAACTTGGGTGTTTGCGTACCCCCCTCCTGCAGCGCCCAATCTGACTGCAGAGGTCCCGGGGCCAGCTGGGGACTCAAATACAAAGGAATTCCGACCGGGAGGGATTATGTGCCATTCTTCCATCGTAACAAAGAGGCCCAATCCATGTCCTGCTCTTTCTTGGGAAGACTTCTCCACCTGTGACTTTGAAGGGATTAGCTTTGTAAATACGCTATTTTGCCCCGCCAGTCCTAAATTATAATTCTTGACATGTACTGAGCTCCAAATACGTGACAGCTTCCATTCTAAGCACTTGACACGTATGCACTCACTGAATCCTCGCCACAGTTCTGTGTAATGCAGGTTCTATACATCCCCATCTTACAGAGGCGGAAGCTGAATCACAAAAAGGTAAGTCACTTGCCTGAGTGGGAGAGCTAGCCTAGGAATCCAGGCTGTCTGGTTCCAGGGTTCTCAGGCTCAATTCCTCTGGCTGCACCGCGTCTAATCTTGCCCTGTGTCTTATTTTCCCTGCATAAATCAGAAGTTGTCAGTGTTACTGAGGCCCTACTCTTCAAGTTCTCAAAGCTGCAGAGAGACCAAGACCTCAAGAAGTGGAAAGACTGACAACAATAATTTTGCAACTGGGAATGCATTTGGCAGTTGGAACTAAAAGAGATTTTGTTCTTCTCTGCCCAGAAATATGAGCTAAAAGGTTTCATTCCGGTAAAAGTGCCGAGCTGGAATGTCAGCTGTCATACCAGGCTCTTTGTAATGCAACACCGCCAGCTTGCCTTTTCTTTTTTGCTTTCTTCCTTTAAAAAACCTTTTTTTAAAACAAAGCAATTGAGATCTGTAAATATGGAAGGAGCAACTCCTGAATCCCCAGAAGGCTGAAGTTGCAAGAATACAGAGAACTGACTGAGGAAAGGGAAGGAAGTGTCTGCCATTTGTTCGCTAGTAGAGTCTGAATCTTACAGAAAAGTCACTGGTCTCCCCGGTGCCTGCAAACAGCCAAGACAAAGCCTACAAGCTCAGGGCTGCGAGAGATGGCTTGCAGAATGAGGGGCTGCCATTCGCAACCGTAAAAACGTGGAACCAACCAAAATGCCCACCGATCAACAAGTGGATAAAGAAACTGTGAGATATATATATGATGGAATACTGCTCAGTCATAAAAAGGCATGAATTAAGGGCATTTGCAGCAACCTTGATAGAACTGGAGGCTACTATTCTAAATGAAGTAGCTCAGGAATGGAAAACCAAACATTGTATGTTTTCACCTACAAGTGGGAGCTAAGCTGTGAGGACGCAGAGGCATAAGAATTACACAATCAGGCTGGGCGCAGTGGCTCAAGCCTGTAATCCCAGCACTTTGGGAGGCCGAGGCAGGTGGATCACGAGGTCAAGAGATCGAGACCATCCTGGTCAACATGGTGAAACCC
>NW_016107400.1:9975349-9976741 GCF_001604975.1 Cebus imitator | reverse complement strand
GTGGCTCACACCTGTAATCCCAGCACTTTGGGAGGCCGAGGTGGGTGGATCACCTGAGGTCAGGAGTTTAAGACCAGCCTGGCCATCATGGTGAAACCCCATCTTTAAAAAACAAACAAATAGAAAAAAAAATTAAAAAAAAATAACAAATTGAGTTCAATGTATACCACTTAGGTGATGGATGCACCAAAATCTCACAAATCACAAGACAAGTGAAATAGGGAACTGTAGGGGTGGCCACTGAGTGGTTCCACTGTGGGCACCTCAATCAAGGACAGTCACACTTGAATCTGGCCAGCCTTCTACAAGGTACCCTAGGGAAAAAACAAAACAAAACAAAACAAAACAAAGCTCTATCCCATTCACGCACTGTTAAAAGATAAATTGGGGCTGGGCGCAGTGGCTCACGCCTGTAATCCCAGCATTTTGGGAAGCCGAGGCAGGAAGATCACCTGAGGTTGGGATTTTGAGACCAGCCTGACCAACATGGAGAAGCCCTCTCTACTAAAAATACAAAATTAGGCGGGCGTGGTGGTGCATGCCTGTAATCCCGGCTACTTGAGAGGCTGAGGCAGAAGAATCATTTGAACCCAGGAGGTAGAGGTTGTGGTGAGCGGAGATGACGCTACCATTGCATTCCAGCCTGGGCCACAAGAGCAAAACTCCAACACACACACACAAAAAAAAGATGAACTGGAAGGAAACATCAATTTAAATACAACATATACCCTATGATTCATGAGTTATACTTTTAAGCGTTTAACCTTAGGCTATTCCTGCCTATGTGCACAGGGATGTCTGCTCCAGAATGTTCTTTAAAGTATTCTTACAGTAGCAAAAGACTATTCATAAACTAGATATTCATTAATCAGGAATTAGTAACGCATCTATGAAATCATTTAGGAGCAAAACCTGATCTGAAATGACATGAAATTTATAGCCTTTATTTACCCATTTAGTATAAATATTCATATCTTGCTGTACACACACACACACTATTTTGTGTATGTGTATATATATATGTATATATACCATGCCATGTTGCCCAGGTTGGTCTTGAACTGCTGAGCTCAAGCAGTCCTCTCCTTTCAGCCTCCCAGAGTTTAGCCTGGTCCTTCTTGCTGTGTTGATACTTCTATTAGCCGTTCCTCCTTTATAAGCCGAGGCCACAGGCCAGTGAGAGAGTCTGGCCTGGCTAATCAATACTCGAGAGTATTCAGGGGATACAATATTCCTGACATCAGCCCTCAGTTGCCCTCCCAGGAGGCAACAAAAAAATACCATTTCTACAAAAAATACAAAAATTAGCTGGGCCTGGTGGAGCACACCTGTTGTCTCCACTACTCAAAAGGCTGAGGTGGCCGGGCGCGGTGGCTCAAGCCTGTAATCCCA
>NW_016107400.1:9969148-9975134 GCF_001604975.1 Cebus imitator | reverse complement strand
AAAAAAAAAAAAAAAAAGGCTGAGGTGGAAAGATCATGTGAACTTGGGAGGCAGAGTTTGTAGTGAGCTGATACAGTGCCACTGCACTCCAACCTGGGTGACAGAGCGAGACCTTGTCTCAAAACAAACAAACAAACAAACAAACAGACACCCCAACAAGGTAAAGAGACCCAGAAGACCCAGAGGGGAGCAGAGGCATGTTTGTGGTTGCACACTGAAGCGACAGAGAGGGCTGTCCAGATAACCTCATCCCTGGAGGCACCCTGGATCCTGGACCCCCTCCGTTGCTGTGTTCCCCTCAGGCCCCTGTCTTGGGAAAAAAAAATAGAGTCTTTAGCCTTGCACCAGAAGTCTCTGCTAATAGCAGGAAGGGGTGTGTGTGTGTGTGTGTGTGTGTGTGTGTGTGTACGCACGTGTGCATGCATGCAAAGAGAAGGCTTAACATTTTCTAGTTGGGTGAATTCAATGACTTTTGCAATCCTTTGCAAAGTCAGTTCAGCAGATGAGTGTGCTGTCAAGAGCATTTTTTGGAATCTCCAATCAACTGCAAAAGATGGCCGTCTATTATCATGGGAGGCTCTCAGAGTGGTTAAGAATGAGGGCCCTGGGGGCTAGCCTGCCTGGGGCCCCGGTGCCTGGGGACACACAGCCAGGAAGCAGGAAGGCTGGAATCAGCCTCAAATCCGGCTGGAGTGACGGAGGCCCCTTCTGCAGGAAGCGTAATTAACTATGCTGCCTTCTCCTTGTGAAACTCTTGTTAAATCCTAGACACTTCAAGTTATGTAACAACTAACATCTATGGAACGCTTATGTGTGCCCAGCACTGTGCTAGGTACATTAATACATGACTGTATTAACTCTCTCCAAAATGGACATTATCAAACAAGGTGAGAGGGCTCAAGAGACTCGTCCTTCTGCTTCTTGGGAGAAAGAAAATAATAATTTAAAAAAAAAGAGACTCATCCAAGGTCACACGGCTGGGAGGATTTGAGGCAGAGCTGCTTGGCCCCAAGACCTGAACTGTAGCCCTCACAGCAAACCGGAGGTATTAATTCACAGAGTCACCAGTGGCCTCAGTGGCTCTGAGCAGTAAGAGGACATGTCTCCAGTGCCATGCTCATGAGCCCCACAGAGCCCTGGGCACCAGTGTGGATGCTGTGGGGATGAACTGGATGATGAATAAATATTTCTTCCCGCTCTATGATCTCCTTTTTTCTAACACTGCATGACAAATTTACTTCCTAATGATTTTTGAGTAAACTACAATGACCACAATTTCAAAATCATTAATAATTCATGTCCAAGGGCCATAAACACTATATAATCTCCACAGGCAGGAACCATGAATACTTGTTAGAAACGAGGCTGAGAATATTTTTACCAGCTGAACTGAAATTATCTCCTGACCTCAAGCCAACCATCAAAGCTACATTTCTCAGAAATGACTGTAACCTGGGCTGGGCACAGTGGCTCACACCTGTAATCCCAGGACTTTGGGAGGCCGAGGCGGGTGGATCCCTTGAGGCCAGAAGTTTGAGATCAGACTGGCGAACATGATGAAACCCCATGTCTACTAGAAACACAAAAATTAGTCAGGCGTGGTGGCTTGCACCTGTAATCCCACCTACTCGGGAGGCTGAGGCAGGAGGATCGCATGAACTTGGGAGGCGGAGGTTGCAGTAGGTTCAGATCGTGTCACTGCACTCCAGCCTGGGCGAAAGAGTAAGACTGTGTCGAAAGAAAAGAAAAGAGAAGAGAAGAGGGAAGGGGAGGGGAGGGGAGGGGAGGGGAGGGGAAGGGACTGCAACCTTGACGATACCTCAGTTCAGGCCACCTTTTCCAGGAAGTCTTCTTTCTCTCCTCTGGCACTGCCTAGAGATTTATTTGGGGCTCATCTATAATGTTTATCATTCTCTTTGGTTTTGCCTCTTGGTATCTGTGACAGCGGTGGAGAACTGAGGTGCCTTTGGGGCCAGGCAGGCCAGGCACAGGGTACAGAGAAGCATCTGGGTTGAGAGCCAGGGCTATTTATTCTGTTTTCTTTCTTAGATGGAGTCTTGCTCTGTTGCCCAGGCTGGAGTGCAGTGGTGCAATCTCAGCTCACTGCAGCCTCTGCCTCCCAGGTTCAAGCGATTCTCTTGCTTCAGCCTCCTGAGTTGCTGGGACTACAAGCATGCACTATCATGCCTGGCTAATTTTTGTATGCCAGAGTCTGCTTAATCCATGGAAAGTGCTGGTTCTCATCCATGGCTGCACATCAGAACCACTTGGGGGATTAAAAAATTCTGATGCCTAGGCTGCACACCCAGAGAGTTTGACCTGCCGGATTTGGAAAGACGCCTGGACGTTAGAATGAATGAATAAATTCTGTATGAATGAACGAATAAATGTACAAATGAATGAACTGTGCCAGGCCCTGCGCTGAGTGCTTTATATCAGTGATTCTCAAACTGCTGCACATTAGAATCACATGGGAGCTTTTATTTTACTTATCTATTCATTCAAAAAAAATATTTTTTGAGACAGGGTTTTGCTTTTTGTCCAGGTTGGAATGCTGTGGTGTGATCACAGCTTACTGCAACCTCGAATTCCTGGGCTCAAGTGATACTCCCGATTCAGCCTCCAGGGTAGCTGAGATTACGGGCACGAGACATCACACCTGTTTAATTTTTTTTTTTTTTTTTGAGATAAGTCTCACTCTGTTGCCCAGGCTGAAGTGCAGTGGCATGATCTTGGCTCACTGCAACCTCCACCTTCCGAGTTCAAGTGATTCTCCTGCCTCACTGCTGCCTCCTGAGTAGCTGTGATTGCAGGCATGAGCCACCACACCTGGCTAATTTTTGTATTTTTAGTACAGATGGGGTTTCACCATGTTGGCCAGGCTGGTCTCGAACTCCTGACCTCAAGTAATCAAGCCACTTCAGCCTCCCAAAGTGCTTGGATTACAGGTGTGAGTTACTGCACCCGGCCTCATAACTGTTTAATTTTTAAAAATTTCTTTTTTTAGAGAAAGGGTCTTGCTTATGTTGCCCAGGCTAGTCTTGAAGTCCTGGGCTCAATCTTCCTGCCTCAGTCTTCCGAAGTGCTGGGATTATAGGCGTGAGCCAAGACACCCGGCCACCTGGGAGCTTTCAAATATCCACATGTTGCCAGGTACAGTGACTGGCAATGTTTCAATGTAGATTTAACCATTTTAAATGTGCATTTAAAATGGGGATATAAACATTTTTAAAAATCCACAACTTTTAAATGTGGACACCTACTTTTTAAAAATTATAATAGGGTACGAGCCAGATACAACACATCTTTGGGCTGAATTTGGCCTGGCGAGTTCACTGACAACAGCCACACCCTCCCTTTGTCATGGTGGCTTAAGATCCCTCAGAGAAGTACCCAATCCCAACCCAAGGTGGAAACCAGTGTTCACCCTCCAGAGAGTGCACTGGCCACATGACCTCACCACCTGATAAATACGTTTGTTCCGACCAGCTCTGGGAAAGAGACAGCTGGTCTTCTCCTTGCCTTTTATGGTGATATAGTTTGGTCTGCACCTAACATCCTGCATGAGGCACGCAGGGCCGGGAAGTCAGGAGGCAGGGAGACAGGAGAGAGGGCGTGGGATGCAGAAAGAAGAGGTGGGTGGGAAAGGCATGCTATAATCCATCGGATGAGAGTCCTCGCAGCCTGCTGTTAGCTGTTGCTGTTAAAATTGTTTCTTAGTAGAAGTGGGGTTTCACCATGTTGCCCAGGCTGGTCTTGAACTCCTGGACTCAAGTAATCTGCCCACCTTGGCCTCCCAAAGTGCTGGGATTACAGGTGGGAGCCATCGCACCTGGCTTTTTTNAAAAAAAAAAAAAAAAAAAACGCTTCAGGCTGGATCTGGCCCACTAGTCCTGTCCCAGAACACATTGGAGGAATATAATGCATTCTGAGTTTTCTCATTTTTCTTTTCTTTTTTCTGAGACAGAGTCTGACTGTCACCCAGGCTGGAGTGCAGTGGCCCGATCTCGGCTCACTGCAGTCTTCACCTCCTGGGTTCAAGCTATTCTCCTGCCTCAGCCTCCTGAGTAGCTGGGACTACAGTTGCCTGCCACCATGCCCGGATAATTTTTGTATTTTTAGTAGAGACAGGGTTTCACCATGTTGGTCAGGCTAGTCTCAAACTCCTGACCTCAGGTGATCCACCTGCCTCGGCCTCCCAAAGTGCTGGGATTACAGGTGGGAGCCATCGCACCCAGGTTTTTTTTTTTTTTTTTTTTTTTTTAATAATTGTTTGTGGTTGGTTTTTTTCTTTTGTTTTTCTAACAGAACTAAAGCTCTGTTAAGAGAGTTGGCACTCTCTTTTTTTCAGAGGGCCTGAAATCATGTGAAATATCTTTCCAGGTTAAGCCTGGAAGGTGTCCACATTGTGATGAACAGCCTCACTCTCTGTTTCTCACTGCAAGCACTTCTCACAAGAGAAATGATCTGAACTGCTCTCGGGTAATGAACACAATGGGAGTAGCTGGGAAGGCAGTAATTAGGGAAGTCCCGTTGCTAGAGACATAGAGACAAAGGACGAGTATCTCAACTAGCTCCCCCAGCCTCGCTCTGTAGTTTCCGAACTAATTTCTTAATGTGGATAAATGGGATGCTGCTATTCTCTGACCAAAGGCCAGCGGCAGGTTTAAGGCTTCTTTCTCCGGCTTGCAGGCTAGTCTTTGCCCGGGGTCGATTAACTGAGGGAGGTTGCAGGTCTGTGCTCACTTCCATCCCTGCTCCTCTACCTCAGGGTCTCCGGAAGGATGTTGTGGGAAGACAGGTACTTGCTTCTGCCTCCAAAGAAAGATTTCTTACCAGAGGGAGTGGGAAAATCCACCCTGGCTTTGCCCCTAGACTGCCCACTTGGGCGACACTCAGATCTTTTCAGCAGCATCAAATTTCCTAAGGCTTCCTCCAGCCCTCATCCCAGGTGGGCTGATTGAAAGAAAAAGAAAACGTGGCCGGGCACGGTGGCTCAGGCCTATAATCCCCGCACTTTGGGAGGCCAAGGCAGGTGGATCACCTGAGGTCAGGAGTTCAAGACCAGCCACAGTCAACGCAGTGAAATCCCATCTCTACTAAAAATACAAAAAATTAGCCAGACCCACAGGCGGGCACCTGTAATCCCAGCTACTCGGGAGGCTGAGGCAGGAGAATCACTTGAGCCTGGGAGGCGGAGGTTGCAGCAAGCCGAGATCGTGCCATTGCATTCCAGCCCGGGGAACAAAAGCAAAGCTTCCTTTCAAAAACGAAAAAAAAAAAGGAAAAAAGAAAACCCGCAAACTGGCTGTTCTGGTTATAGCTGATGAAGGAGACAACAGGGGAAGGTAAAAATCATGTAACTCACAGGACGCAGGGTGCAGTTCAGCCCCAGCTTACCCGCTCAGATATGGCTGGGACAGCCCAGAAATGGAAGGAGAAAGTCCAGGTCTTCTTGTCATTTTTGAGCCCAGGGACCCAGCTGAGACAGACAAATATCATTCTTTGATCACAGGAATGATGATACTTTATAATCAAAAGTGTCAGTAGATACGTGTGGATGAATTTCTGAATTGCTCAGTGTTTCTGATGAGCCACACACTTTCTCTCCCCTGCACTCCTGCCCCATCTCCACTAAATAAGACTTAATTTTATATTCTCATAAGCCTGGGACTCAGTCAAAGGGCCCTGTAGTAATCTATGGCTCCTTGCTACCACTTCCCACTCGCTTTAGGTGCCATGATCTTGCAATCTTCCTTACTATGTCTCTGACTTTGCACTTATTCCCTGGCCTGGAAAATTGCTAGTCATTCTTCAAGAAGCAGCCTGAACACCACCTTTTCTGCAAAGGCTTTCCTGATACTGCTGGAAGGGTTAAGAGATTGGTTTCTAGGCCGGGCGCGGTGGCTCAAGCCTATAATCCCAGCACTTTGGGAGGCCGAGGCAGGTGGATCACGAGGTCAAGAGATCGAGACCATCCTGGTCA
>NW_016107400.1:9965386-9969058 GCF_001604975.1 Cebus imitator | reverse complement strand
AAAAAAAAAAAAAGCTTTCCTCTGTAGGGGCAGGAAGGCAGCAAATCACATTGCCATGTGTGTACCTATGCAAAAAAAAAAAAAAAAAAACACATGTACCTAAAAAAAAAAAAAAAAAAAAAAAAAAGAGAGATTGGTTTCTGTATTAAAATTTCACTTTCTCTGTCCTTCTATGATGCCAATTCACATACCGTATTGTAATGATCGTGCTGTAGTTCTCTTCCAACTAGACAGTGCATACCTTGAGATCAAGGACTGTGTTTCATTCAACCTCTAGTCCCAGTCTCCCTGGTGACTGGCACAGAGCAGGTGGGTTCAGCAGGAGAGGGAGGGGTGGTAGGTTTCGAGAATGGCCACAATATTTTGTAGCTCTTCCCATCAAGAGATGAGGCCTATTTCCCCACCCCTTGAATCTGGGACCTTGTGACCTGCTTTCAAGAATAGAAAGTGGCAGAAGTGACATTGTGTGACTTGAAAATCCGGGACTTAAGAAGTCCTGCAGTTGCCACTCCTGTTCTCTTGAACCCTTGAAGCACCACGTGAAGAAACCTGGCTAGCTTGCTGGAAGATGAGAAGTATATGGAGGAGAACTGAGGTTCCGTAACTGACACTCAACTACCCCCCAGGCGACAGAGCCATTAACTGCAGAAGCATGAGTGAGCCTCACACAGAGCCTGAGGTCTGCAGAGCCTGGTCCAACAGCAGAACTGCCCAGATAAGCCCAAATTGCTAACCCACCGAATCCAGAACTCAATAAATAGTGGTTATTTTAAAATCTGGGATGATTTGTTACACAGACAAAGCTAACTGATACAGTCAGAGATGATTATTACAAGTGTGATTATTCCAAGTGATCACTGGGTTGGTAAGTCTAGTTGCTCACTATCATCTGCTCCAGGATTCAAGCTTGGGACCCCGAGAGAAAAGAGTAGGAGATTCAGGACCCTTATTCACCACCCTGCTCCCTCAGGTCCTTTCAAATAGAGTTGCCTCCCATCAGCCCTTGCCAGGGTCACATTTACCTCCTTTTTCTCTCGTGAGCAGGACCGGCTTCTCTCAGCCTTTCGCAGAGTCTGACCTGTCGCAGTTCAAAAGCAGAACCAAGATTAAGGCTGTTTTAGAACAGCTAGTTTATCACCACAAAAGCTTTTTATTTGCAAACTGAATAGACGGGACCAATCATAACCAAATGATTTTAAGAAAATGCAGCCTGTTATTATAATGGGAAAATGGCACATTTTTGAAATAGACCAACGGCAAGGAAAATGGTAATTCACACACTTACGTTACTTGACTGTAATGAACAAAGCCCCAGCCCTTTAATCAGGAACATTATCTGTACTCTGAAAGGGCCGATGGACTGTAGTTTCCCGAGTTGAATTACAGTTTTATTAAATTGTTTGGAATTACATAAAATGCCTTCCACAAAAATGCCTTTCTCTGTGCACATACACATAACCTTTGATGAGCGCCTACCAACGTGCTGCACCAAACCCCCAAATCCACCACAGAGGTGACGGTACAGATGTGACTTAGGGGTAATCACCTGCATTTCACATAATGGGCAATTTCAGAGAGAACTGTTGCTTTTCTGGGAGAGTTAGAAGACGAACATTTGAAGGTATGCATAAATTCAACAGAGTGACATCATAATGTTTAAATATGCTGTTTCAAATGCAGTTTTCACAACTTTTATGGAAATGTCCATTATAAAAGAATTCCTTGATACAAAATTAATGGATTGCTTTGGTTTGAAAATATAAAACAAGAGTCACTGCATTACTGTTGATATAAACTGCCCAACTTCTCTCCCCGGTGGCGATTTGTGAAAATGCCACAACCAGGGTTCCCTTAAGTAAGAGCGCTCAGAAGACGGGAGCAGCAAAAAAGCTTAGTGACAGCTTAGCAAGAGAAAAGCGATAGGGACTGAGTGTCATAGGAAAGACACTTGTCTTTGGACATGGACACTTCCTCCTTTTTTTTTTTTGAGACGGAGTCACTCTTGTTGCCCAGGCTGGAGTGCAATGGTGCGATCTCGGCTCACTGCAACCTCCACCTCCCAGATTCAAGTGATCCTCCTGCCTCAGCCTCCCAAGTAGCTGGGATTACAGGTGGCTGCCACCACACCTGGCTAATTTTTTGCATTTTTAGTAGAGATGGGGTTTCACTGTGTTGGTCAGGCTAGTCTCGAACTCTCCTGACCTCAGGCGATCCACCCCCCTTGGCCTCCCAAAGTGCTGGGATTACACAGGTGTGAGCCAAAGCACCCTATCCAGTGTGGGGTGTTGATAGTGGGGCAGATGTATGTGGGGACAAGGTATATGGGAACTCTCTGTACTTTCTGTTCAATTTTGCTAAAGCTCTAAAAAATAAAGTTTATTAGTTAAACACACATACACACATGTCCAGGATTTAGGGACCAAGAGATTTGATTGTTGAGCCAATTTTGTCAGGACCTCCTGATGCTTGCTGCTCTGAGATAGGAGCTAGAAAGAGCAACTCCCAGAAACCCTTGACCACACTGCTCTGGCTATCAGTCTGAGGATTCCAACTGAGCCCTAAGGCTGGCCAGAGACAATGACATACCAGGTAGTCAGGTCACACCATGCAGAGCAAGGGGCCTGTCCCTGAGCTGCTAGGCGCAAAGCGGGTTGGGGTCCAGGCCACTGACAGATTGGGGTATCCTGGCAGCAGGAGTAGTGCAGAGGCCAGTGACATGCCAGCAGGGCCCAATGAAAGAGCAGGCAGCAGGAGGGGGCAGCGCTCCTCCAGGGCACTCAAGGCAGACCCCAGCACCTGGCTGAGGCCCTAGCTTTGCTGGCCACATAGCCTCCAGGGGATCTGGTCCCAGGGAACAAGTGACCAGCTATGGGACCTTAGAGAAGTCATTAGGTCTCTTTGGGCCATAGTTTTCTCCATTTTTTTTTTAAGAGTTAGGCTGAATCATCTTTATGGTTGCTTTTAATCTCTAAAATTCTGTCATATTAATAAAGAACAGTTTAAACAATTAAGGTGGACCACAAAAACAAAATATTAACGTGGCCAGGCACAGTGGCTCATGCCTGTAATCCCAGCACTTTGGGAGGTCACGGCAGGCAGATCACCTGAGGTCAGGAGTTCAAGACCAGCCTGGCCTGCATAGTGAAACACCATCTCTACTAAAAATACAAAAATTAGCCGGATGTGACAGTGCATGCCTGTAATTCCAGCTACTCGGGAGGCTGAGGCAGAAGAATCGCTTGAACCTGAGGTTGCATAGTGAGCCAAGATCGCACCACTGCACTCCAGCATGGGTGAAGGAGACAGACATTATCTCAAAAAATAAAAATAAAAAAAATATGAATGTAACTGGGCAGCTTAACCTCAAAATGCATTTGAAAACTTTTTTTTTCCCTTTCTCTTGGATTTCAAGATGGAATCTTAAGGCAAACTGCAGAAGCCTTTTCTCTTAGCCTTAAAATAGACTCCATGTTGGCCGGGCACAGTGGCTTACGTCTATAATCCCAGCACTTTGGGGGGCCTAGGCGGGTGGATCACGAGGTCAAGAGATCGAGACCATCCTGGTCAACATGGTGAAACCCTGTCTCTACTAAAAATACAAGAATTAGCTGGGCATGGTGGTGCGTGCCTGTAATCCCAGCTACTCAGGAGGCTGAAGCAGGAGAATTGCCT
>NW_016107400.1:9959686-9961561 GCF_001604975.1 Cebus imitator | reverse complement strand
AAAAAAGGACTGGCACAGTGGCTCATGCCTGTAATCCCAGCACTTTGTGAGGCCAAGGTGAGCGGATTGCCTGAGGTCAGGAGTTCCAGACCAGCCTGGCCAACATGGTGAAACCCTGTCTCCACTAAAAATACAAAAAAATTTAGCTGGGCGTGGTGGCGGGCGCCTGTAATCCCAGCTACTTGGGAGGCTGAGGCAGAACAGCTTGAACCTGGGAGGTGGAGGATGCAGTGAGCTGAGATTGCGCCATTGCACTCCAGACTGGGAGAAACAGCAAGACTTCGTCTCAAAAAAAAAAACAGGTGACAGGCCAGATCTGGCCCACAAGATGTTGTTTAGACTCTTGTTTTAGATGAACAGTACTATTCCTACTGGTACAAACCAATGAAGAAATGAGAAATAAACAGGGTGAGTGATTGCGCTGCTTGCTCAAGGTCACAAAGACGTAGCTTGTAAGTGGCAGGACTCAATGCCTGTAATCGCCATCATCACCATCATCATCACTACCATCAACATCATTGTCACGGTCACCATCATCACTGTCACAACCCTCACCGTCAATCATCATCACCACTGCCATCATTGTCATCACCACCATTACCATGGGAGCTCACCTATAGTCAGGATTTACTACGTGCCAGGCACTGCGGACTGCGGGCTAAGTACATACATCAAATAATTTACTCCTCACAACTACCCTATGAAATAGGCACTATTATTATTATTATTATTTTGAGATGGAGTCTCGCTGTCACTCAGGCTGCAATGCAGTGGCGCGATCTCGGCTCACTGCAAACTCCACCTCCCTGGTTCAAGCAATTCCCCTGCCTCAGCCTCCCCAGTAGCTCGGAGTACAGATGCATGCCACTACGCCCAGCTAATTTTTTTGTATTTTTAGTAGAGATGGGGTTTCACCATGTTGACGGGACTGGTCTCAAACTCCTCACTGACCTTGGGCAATCTGCCCACCTCAGCCTCCCAAAGTGCTGGGATTACAGGCGTCAGCCACCGCGCCCAGCCTGGAATAGACACTATTATTATCCCACTTGGCAGATGAGGGCACTGAGACCCAAAGAGATTAGGAAACTTGTCCAATATCACACAGCTAATGGGTGGCAGGGCTTTAATTTGAATCTGGGCAATTTGGCTCCAGAGCCCACACTCCTAACCACTAGACTCCACTGTCCCTCAGCCAGGTCAGTAAAGGCTGGTACAGAACAAAGGCAGTACAAGCACATGCTGAGGGGGATGTTCCAGGTAGGGGACTCTCCTGTGATAGGGGACTCTCCTGTGATGCAGCTGTTGAACGTGCTTCCGACTCCCACAGCAATTAATAAAGAGACTGAAAGGAAGTAATTCCCCAGTGAAGGTGGAGCTCCCTTCTAGCCAGGTGGCTTACTGAGAAGATCTGGAAGATGGCAAGGGGCAGAAAATACCAAATGTGCAGAGGGAGGCTTGACATTAGACCCTCACTCCCATCTAGTCAGGTAAAATGCTCAGCCTTGGCACGAATAGTCAGGTTTTGAAGAATAAAAGGAACTGAATAGAAAACTGTAGGTAAAGACATCCAGTGTTAAGGGCCTCCCCATCACTAAAGAGTTTTGTATTAAGAACTTATTTCCGGCTGGGAGCGGTGGCTCACGCCTGTAATCCTTGCATTTTGGGAGGCCAAAGTGGGTGGATCACCTGAGGTCAGGAGTTCAAGACCAGCCTGGCCATTATGGTGAAACCTCATCTTTTCACGCCTGTAATCCCAGCACTTTGGGAGGCCGAGGTGGGTGGATCACGAGGTCAAGAGATCGAGACCATCCTGGTCAACATGGTGAAACCCCGTCTCTACTAAAAATGCAAAAAATCAGCTGGGCGTGGTGGCGC
>NW_016107400.1:9951730-9959496 GCF_001604975.1 Cebus imitator | reverse complement strand
AAAAAAAAAAGAAAAGAACTTATTTCCAGGGAAAGGCGCAGTGGCTCACCCCTGTAACCTCTCGAAAGCACAAACGCATTTTTCCTTTGAGCCAGCAATATCCCTACTAGGAACCAGCTGTGACGAAATGTGTCCACAAATAAGAAACAACATATGCACAAGGTATGCACTGTATCATGATTTGCAATAGCAAATATTAGAAATAATAAGTCACTGAATAAATACGGTGAATCTACACGATGTAACTGAACACTATAAAGCTGGAAGAATGAGTAAGCTTCCTATATTCTACTCCTTATATCTCCTTAAATGATGGTCATATTTTAAGGTAGAAAAAAAATCAAGGCCATAAAGTGTATGTCATATGTAACCTTTCCTCTAAGAAAAAGGGAAAATCAAAATATATACTCATATTGGTTCTATTTGCATAAAGAACCACCCAGAGAGCACATGTGAGGGACTTCTTAATGCATATTTTTTATATTGCTTTTATTTTTATTTTCCTGTTACTATTATCTTTTAAAGGCTGGGTCTTGCTCTGTTGCCCATCCTGGAATGCAGGGGTGTGAACATAGTTCACTGCAGCCTGGAACTCCTGGGCACAAATGATCCTCCCACCTTAGCCTCCTGAGTAGCTGGGATTACAAGGGCATGCCGCCACCTGGAGAGGCAGCTCACACCTGTAATCCCAGCACTTTGGGAGGACAAGGCAGGCGGATCACCTGAGGTCAAGAGTTCGGCACTCGCCTGGCCAACCAACATGGTGAAACCCCATCTCTCCTAAAAATACAAAAATTAGCCAGGCGTGCTGGTGGGTGCCTGTAATCCCAGCTACTCGGGAGGATGAGGTGGGAGAATTGTTTGAACCCGGGAGGCAGAGGTTGCAGTGAGTCAAGGTCACACCACTGCACTCCAGCCCGGTGACAGAGTGAGACTCCTCAAAAAAACAAACAAACAAAAAAAAACAAGGGTGTGCCACCACACCCAGCTTATTTTTTTACTTTTTTGTAGAGATGGAGTCTTGCTATGCTGCCCAGGCTGGTCTCAGAACTCCTGGGCTCAAGTGATCCTCCTGTCTCAGCCTCCCAAAGTGCTGAGATTATATCCATGAGCCACTGTGCCTGGCCTTATTTTTATTTTTGAATGATCTATTTGGATCTATTTCCTATTCAAAAGCTAAAACAAACTTAAAATATGCAATTTAAATGTGTAAAAAAATAACATAATAAGAAATGCTGTAGACTCTCCCATCCAAGACCTGAGATGGGGCAGGCGGTCTGTCAGAGGGAGATGGAGGAGCCTCCGGGAACCTCAGGACCCGAAGCTGGCTGGAAAGAGAACATAATATTTTTGGAGGACAAACTGCCTTCTTTTAAGAGATCAGTCAGTGATGTGTGAGAGATAAGAATGAAATGATGACAAAATGTGATTTCTGGAAATTGAAACAACAGTTCCTTAGTGAAGCCAGTAGGTTATTGGTGACCTGTTCATTTATTTGAGGGTGAGGTTTTTATGAAATGGCTAGAGAAGATGAAAAGGAAAAAAAAAAAAAAAAGATAAAGGAAGGTGCAGATGGGTTGTCTGACAATCTGATTTCACCGGGAGTCGGTTTCTCCAGTGCTTTCTGAGACCTTGCCATTGTCAGCTTCTTCCCTGGGTGATAGCTCTTGGGATTTCCTATCGTTTGCAATGACAAAGCCCCATGGGTCACAGAAGCAAAGCAAACTGCCCACAATCACACAGCAAGAAAGCAAGGAAGGGTTAGCAACCCATTAGTCCAACAGCTGACCCAGTGCTCAGCATGCTTGCCCCACCCTGCGGCCTGCACACCCTTCTTCTAGTACAAGAAGGGAACATCCCCGTCATGACTACCCCCACCCCCATTTCAACTTCCTTTTCTTTTTAGACAGAGTCTCGCTCTGTCACCCGGGCTGGAGTGCAGTGGTGTGATCCCGGCTCGATGCCACCTTCCAGGTTCAAGTAATTCTCCTGCCTCTGCCTCCTGGTTGGCCAAGATTATAGGTGCCTGCCACCAAGCCCGACTCATTTTTGTATTTTTAGTAGAGACTGGGTTTTGCCCTGTTGGCCAGGCTGGTTTTGAACTCCCGACCTCAAGTGATCTGCCCGCGTTGGTCTCCCAAAGTGCTGAGATTTACAGGTGTGAGCTACCATGTCTGGTTGGCTTCCTGAACCTTGATTCTAGCTTCTACCTATAGCGTTTGCAAAGATACACATGTGTCATTGTGAGGCAAACAGAGGAGGGTGGCAGGGTGGGGACAGGGTGGGGACAAGGCAGCCTAAGAACAGCTGCCCAGGAGGGGCACAGTGGCTCATGTCTGTAATCCTATCACTTTGGGAGGTTAAGGCGGGAGCATCCCTTGGGCAACAAAGTGAGACGCCATCTCTTTTTTTTTTTTTTTTTTTTTTTTTATTTAACCTTTTTTTTTTTTTTTTTTTTTTTTTTTTTTTAGTTTTTCACCTGGGTACAGGTGGCCTGAGGCCGAAAAGGGCATCAGCCAACACCATCTCTTGAAAAAAAGAAAAAACAGCTGCTGGTTTCCCTTCAGAAAGGTGGTCTGGTTTTGCTGGATTAGATTTCCCAGAGAAGTGGTAAATCCAGTCTTTTGATTTTTAAAAGTTGATGAATAATTTAAACAATTTTAAGGCTCTGTGACAGGCTCGAAAAATCAGGCCTCTAGTTTCCAACTCAGTACGTAATCAGGCAGACAAGGAAAATCTCCTGCTTTCCCATTCTTCTTTTTTTGTTTCTTTCTTTTTTTAAATTTTTTTGAGACGTCTCTCTCTGTTGTCCTGGCTAGAGTGCAGTGTCGCAATCATAGCTCACTGCAGTCTCAAACTCCTGGGATCAAGCCATTCTCCCACTTCAGCCTTGAGAACAGCTGGCACTATAGGCATGTCCACCACGCTTGGCAAAAATTTATTTTTGCAGAGACAGGGCGGCGGCTCAAACTCCTGGATTCAAGCCAATCTCCTACCTTTGCCTTCCAAAGTGTTGGGATTACAGGTGTGAAGCAGTGCACCTGGCTTTCCCATTATTTCTTCTTTTTTTTTTTTTTGAGACAGACTCTCGCTCTGTTGGCTGGAGTGCAGTAGCGAGATCTCAGCTCACTGCAGCCTCCACCTCCCGCTTCAAGCAATTCTCCCACCTCAGCCTCCTGAGTACCTGGGATTACATGGGCATACCACCACACCTGGCTAATTTTTGCATTTTTAGTAGAGACGGGGTTTCACCATGTTGGCCAGGCTGGTCTTGAACTCCTGACATCAGGTGATCCACCCACCTCGGCCTCCCAAAGTGCTGGGATTACAGACGTGAGCCACCACGCCCGGATTCCTATTATTTATCTTGATGCCATGGACCCATTTTGAGGGAACTTCTTTAAGGACATCCCAGTAAAACAGAAATCTATTAGACAAAGAGCAGGACTGTTTGAAAGCCAGGTAGACTCTGCTCTGCAACACCCCTTCCCCTCCTTCCCCACATGTGCCTCCAGGCTGATCTGGGCCTTTAAGTTACCTTCCTTCTTACAAAGCCTGAAACAATATCCCTGTCACTTGTCCTTTGCATTTTCTGTGTAACTTGACTTCTGGGGCCCAGTTTACTACCAAATTACCTGGGATAAACAAGTCATGCCAAGACCCTCTTTCCCTTTCCAATCCCAAACAGCAGCTGGCAGGCAGAAATGCTTATTTATAACCTGCACACCGTTACGCGCATTCGCTCGGTTTAGAAATGCTTAGCCATGCTTCTTCCACGAGCTTCGGGTTTCATAGTTAGATAGGAGCCTGGGGACAATGCTGTGTGGTGGCTGAGAGGGGAGGCTCTGAGTCGGCAGGTCTACCCACCCATTACCCATTTTGGGGCCCTATTAGTCCTAATTCCATTTAGTCTGTCGTCAGGGTTAAGGCCGTACCTGTAAAAGGCTCAGAACAGCGCCCTGCATACAGTAGGTACTTAGCAGTTTTTAGTTCCCTCCTCTGTAAACTGCTGACTATTCATGGATCTCAGCCAGTTGGATTGAACTTGGGCTTCCAAATAGATCTTCAATCTGTTCGTTCTTATCATCCCTCACTCCAAGCCAAGCCCCGTCAGCTCTCCCTGGACTTTTTCTTTCTTTCTTTCTTTTCTTTCTTTCTTTTCCTTCCTCCCTTCCTCCCTTCCTTCCTTCCTTCCCTCCCTCCTTCCTTCCTTTTTCTTTCTTTCTTTTCTTTCTTTCTCTCTCTCTTCTTTCTTTCTTTCTCTCTCTCTCTCTCTCTTTCTTTCTTTCTTTCTTTCTCCTTCCTTCCTTCCCTTTCTTCCCTTCCTTCTTCCCTTTCCTTCTTCCCTTTCTTTCTCTCTCTCTCTCTTTCTCTCCTTCTTTCTCTCTTTCTCTCTTTCTTTCTTTCTTTTTCTTTTGTGAGACAGAGTTGCCCAGGCTAGAGTGCAGTGGCCTCAATCATGGCTCACTGCAGCTTCGACCTACTGGACCTACTGGGCTCAAGTGATCCTCCTGCCTCAGCCTCCTGAGTAGCTGGGACACAGGTGTCTGCCACCACGGCCAGCTATTTCTTTCTTTCTTTTTTATAATTTTAGTAGAGACAAGGTCTCACTATGTTGCCCAGCTGGTCTCAAACTCCTGGGTTCAAGCCATTCTACCTGCCTCAGCTTCCCAAAGTGCTGGAATCAGAGGCGTGAGCCATCGCACCTGACTAACTTTTTCAACAGCCGCCTAGTAGGTCTCCCTGCATCCACTCTTGCCTGGATTTTCCTATGGCAGCCATATAAAAACCAGACCCTGTCACTTACCTGCTTGACCTTCTAACGTTTCCTTGTTCATGCAGAAAAGAATCCGAGCCCCTTGCCAGGCTGACCAGGCTTTGCATGGCCTGGCCCATGGGATATTTGGGACCTCTCCGCCCTCCTCCCTGCAGTTCACTTTCCTGCAGCATTACTATCTTTCTTCTTTGTATTTAGAGAAGGAATCTTAGCCCGGCACGGTGGCTCACACCTGTAATCCAAGCACTTTGCGAGGCCGAGGTGGGTGGGTCACAAGGTCAGGAGTTCGAGACCAGCCTGGCTAAGACAGTGAAACCTCGTCTCTACTAAAAACACAAAAAATTAGCCAGGTGTGGTGGCAGGCACCTGTAATCTCAGCTACCCAGCTACTCAGGAGTCTGAGACAGGAGAATTGCTTGAGGCCGGGAGGTGGAGGTAACAGTGAGCTGAGATCCCATCTTTGCCCATCAGCCCAGGTGACAGTGTGAGACTCCAACTCACAAAACAAAACAAAAACAAGAGAAAGAGAGCAGGAATCTTGCTCTGTTACCCAGGCTGGACTGCAGTGATGTGATCACAGCTCACTGTAGCCTCAACCTCCCAGGCTTAAGCGATCCTCCCAAGTGGCCTCCTGTGTAGCTGGGACCATAGGCATGCACCACTGTACCTAGTCCCACATCCTCCTTCCTGCCTCAGGGCCTTGGCCCTCTCCAAGAGTACTCATGTCCTTGGTCTTATGAGGGATCCTTCTTAGCAATGAGATTTGAGCTTAAAGCAATCCCCCTCTCTGGAGGGACCCAGTCCTCAGTCCTCCCTGCCTTAATCTTCTGCATGGCACTTACTGACATTTTCTTATTAATATGTTTGTGGTCTACCCCCAACTAAAAATAAGCCCCATGAATCAGAGGGCACTGTCTGACTTATCACTGAATTCTCCACACCTGGAACAGTGCCTAGAATGGAGTGTGCATCACTAGAAATTTCTGAAAGGGACGAACAAATGACCAAATTTCTGAATAGAAATTGCTGGAAGGGACAGGAGGCACGACCGTGTACTGCAGTGAAGACGTCATCTGCTCTCGCAATGTGCTTTCCTGACCCCTATTCCTGCTCCTGCTGGGATGGTGAAACGAAATATGACAAAGTCAGTTTAATACCCCATTGCAGATAATTGGAAAATATTGATTTTTTTTCCATTTGAAATAGTAAAGATAAGTAAATGCTACACTTCTGTAATCTAATCAGCGGGTTATGTGATAACACACTTCCCAGGCTGAAATATATTTCAGTCCACCTCTGTATCCATCAGACAAGCTCCTAAACCCATTCCCTCTCTGTACTCCAACCCAGCCCCATCCAGCCACCTCAGCTCCCCATAGTGTACGAGTGAGGACTCTGCACTTGTGAAAACGTGCACGTGCGTATGTGTATCCGAATTAAAGTGTCTTCTGGGTATTTGCATCTCCCAAAAATGAGCTGCCAAGCTGCCTTGAAAAACATTGGAAGTAGTGCATGAGATCTCCCAGAATCCTAAGGAAAGAGATGTGTTCCTTCTCTGCATAGCTAATCTGTACTGAGAGGCTACCAAGCACCAGGCCCTGTTCTAAGGGTTCTAGGTGGATGAATTCACTGGATTGTCCCAGCAGCCCTATGGGAACGTCCTATTATTATTATTATTACTATTACCATTTTTTTGAGATAGGGTCTCGCTCTGTCAGCCAGGCTGGAGTCCAAGTGGTGTGGCCATGGCTCGCTGTATTAACTTCAACCTTCTGGGCTTCAGTGATCTGCCCATCTCAGCCTCCCAAGGAGCTGGGAACTACAGGCACGTGCCACCAAGCCCAGCTAATTTACAACATTTTTTGGTAGCGCCGGGGTCTGCCATATTGCCCAAGATGGTCTCAAACTCCTGGGTTCAAGCAATCCTTCCGTATCGGTCTCCCAAAGTGCAGGAATTACAGGCATGAGCCACTGCCCCTGGCTGACGACAGATTTCTTTATGAAATGGAAGAATATTCTTGGATATGTAATGTGTACTTAGGTGTTGGGAACCGACAGAAGCAGCATAATGAAATAAACTCTGACCAGGACAGTCATCTACATTACCTGGCCCCTGCAGGCCTCTAAATCTGTGACCCCTGCAAGGGAACTTCAGGGTTCTGAGATACTCCAGAGTCCCCAAAATGGGACCCTAGGCTAGATCTCTCAGGTTCCTTCCAGCTCTAACTTCTGTGATATTAGAGAGTTCATTAAATGTTTCTAAATAGTTTGGGACTCTTTGGAAGGGACACACACACACACACACACACACACACACACACACACACTCACATACACACTGCAGGTTTGCTTATAGAAAAGTATGGTGGGCCCTGCAGGTGACCAGTTATCTGTAATGCTTTGACTTTCTGTCAGGTGCTATGTTTACCCATAACTTTCCTCTCCCCAAAAGACATGTAAGTCAGAGGGTCCACTGCTAGGGGTGGTCAAGGTAGCAGTGTGCTCTGAAGTGAAGTGGGAGCTGGGACAGAAAGTGACCACTAGGAAAGGAAATGGGGCCAGGACAGAAACACTAACTAGAGAGCAGGGGGAGCAGCTGCGGGGGACAGGACAGGTAGCTAGCAGTGGGTATAGTATGAGGACTGGGTTGTCTGGGGAAACCATACATGTCCACTAGAGAAAAAGGATCCAGCCACAGTCCCTGGAAGCTTGGCTACGAGGTGCTTTCCTCTGTCTACGTTATGGAGAATGTCCAGCAATTCACCAGGGGACAAATCAGTTAATCTCTTTCCTGGTTACACTGTCAACCCAGCAAACACTCACAGGATCTGCCTGTGCCAGTCCTTGTGCCCGGTGTTGGGCATATAAAGGAAAAGAAGTGGGTCTTGCCAGTCGGGGTGGCTCACGCCTGTAATCCCAGCACTTTGGGAGGCCGAGGCGGGTGGATCACGAGGTCAAGAGATCGAGACCATCCTGGTCAACATGGTGA
>NW_016107400.1:9937723-9950715 GCF_001604975.1 Cebus imitator | reverse complement strand
TGAAATTACTTTTTTTTTTTTTTTGAGGCAGGGTCTTGCTCCGTTGTCCAGCCTGGAGTGCAGAGGCATGATCACAGCTCACTGTAGCCTCAACCTCTTGGGTTAAGGTGATCCCACCTCAGCCTCCTGAGTGGTTGAAACCATGGGTAGGTGCCAACATGCCCAAATAATTTTAAACAATTTTTTGTAGAGATGGGTTCTCACTGTGTTGCTCAGGCTGATCTCAAACTCCTAGGCTCAAGTGATCTTCCCACCTTGGCCTCCCAAAGTGCTAGGATTATAGGCATAAGCCACCATGCCAGGCCTGAAATCACTATTTTTGAGAAAGGAAAAACATATTGATGGACACCACATAGCGCAGTATAAGACCTCTGGGCATGGGAGTAGGTAGATAAGTGACTAAAAGGATGAGGCTGGAGGGGAGCTGCTTCCCCAGAGAAATTCTCCGCTTCATCGTGATGTGATCCATAGGGAGATTGTTAAAGCTGCAAAGCCCCACGGGACATCAGTAGCCATACTTTCATCACTTTTACATAATGTGCTCTGCAAACAGTTTCAAGTTCTTCCTTGCAACCAACCACATTGCTCTGCATCAGCCCCTCCCATTTGGGAAACAGAGAAACAGTCATGGGACCAGACACTGAAGGGGCTGTGAATGTAGTCAAGACAGGTGCCTTTCAAACTGTATATTCTTCCATCAGCCTAGTGGGCAGACCTTCCCCAGACTCACCCTCCAGGTGTGAGAACCTGGCCACACACTGGCAGTGACAGGGCTGAGATGGGTCTTCCATAACATACTAAGGAGCATAGACCTTATTCGACCGAGTCCTGGCTCTGCTACCAACTAGGTGTGTGGTGTAAAACAGGCACAATCACAGTATCCCATTGAGCTGTCTCAGGAATCAAATCAGATCCACTATGGCAACAGTCAGCAAACATTTCCTGCAAAGGGCCAGAGAGTAAATATTTTTGGCCTTGTGGGCCACATGGTCTCCGCTACAACTACTCAACTCTGCAAGAAAACAGCCATGGACTGTATGTATGTGAAAGGGCGTAGCTGCGTTCCAATAAAACTTTATTAACAATAGCAGGCAGTGGGCCACAGTGCTTTAGGAAAGAGGAAGACCTTTACAAATATTACCTTCTAAGGACTCCCATGCTGAATTGCAGTGATCTGTTTATGTCTGCTTTCTCACCATACTATGAAGTTTCTAAAGGCAGAGAATGTATTCCCTTTTTTGTTTTTTCAGATTAAAACAAAAACAAGCTGGGCATGGTGACTCATGCCTATAATTCCAGCACTTGGGAGACCAAGGTGGGTAGATCACCTGAGGTCAGGAGTTCAAGACCAGCCTTGGCAACATGGTGAAACCCCGTCTCTACTAAAAATATAACAATTAGTCAGGCATGGTGGCATGTGCCTGTAATCCCAGCTACCTGGGAGGCTGGGGCAGGAGAATCACTGGAAACTGGAAGGCGGAGGCTGCAATGAGCCGAGATCATGCCATTGCACTCCAGCCTGGACGACAGAGCAAGACTATTGTCTCAAAAAAACAAAAAACAACTTCAAAGAAAAACTTCAAGACTAGTACAGTGAATTCCCATATTCCCTCCACCTTACTGGTTCAATCTTACTCATTTTGGTATCTCTGAATTCCAATGCACAGAAGGCACTGAAATGTTGACTCATGGAACGAATCTCATGAGGAGAAATAAGCAAAACATCATGTGCCGACTTTCTATAAGTTGAAGTGACATAGAGGAATGAACTCTGAAAAAATTCGAGAGAAAAGAAATGAATCAGATAGAAGGATAGAAACAAGAAGAAGAAAAAACAGAACAGACACAAAGACTTTATGGGATGCACATTTATTTTACCTGCTGAACGCTTGCTTTGTTTTATTGTATTTGAGTGTGATTTCTTTTTTCTTTTGCTGAGTTTAAGTAGTAAGAGAAACAGACAAATCACTGGGAAGCCAGGTAAATACCACACAAGGACAGGAGACCGGTATCTCTCAGCAAAACATTCCTAATTCAACCATCACCTGTATGCAGTCTGGGATTATTTGGACAAGCTAGGCTAAATTTCATCTTGGCATTATTAATTATTTGAGAAAGTTTGCTAAGCAAATGAACAGTATAAACAGGGGAAATGTTGAATATTTGCTCTAGGGGGTAAGTGAAAGGCAAATGAACAGCTTCCAAAACCTTTCTAATTTTATCGATGTGCTGAACTTTTGTCTAATTATTATGTTCCTCGAAAATGAAATATAATGTTTTTTTTTTTTCATAAACCATTTCATATTTTTAAAGCACTGGGGAACTTTTGACTTTAACAGAAAGGCGAACATTTTCATAGGCAGAAAACACACATGCCAATGTACCTTTATGTAAATAAAAAACGTCAAACATTGGATTTTCTCTTAAGCAAAGAGTGTGCTAATTATAAAAGTTATCATTTGCAGGAAGGCTCCATCAGCGCACTTCCCTCTTCTGTCAGCCCTATGGAAGAAGTCTGCCCATTTGCAGATAATGAGAGCATCAGCCACTACGTGGGAACATTTTTTTATATGCCAGACTTGATGCATTGTTTGGCTGAAGCCACAAAACAAGGTAGGCTTCATTATCATCTCCATTTTACTGACAGGAAAACCGAGGCTCAGAGAGAGCACAATGTACAGCGGAGAGTCAAGTCCAGGGTAATTTGGTGATCAAACCTAAGAACATTACACTGCATCACAGAGACAGAGAGGACCTGTCTGTGGGAAGAGATGGCCAGGAGCAGACCCGTGTTCACTTAGAGTTAAATGATTACAAGGTTGCTTTGCTTTTTATACACTGCGATTTGTGCCATGGATCATATCCAAACTACGGTGCAGTAAAATAAAAGCAGAGATAATAGGAGGTAATAGGAGGTAATGGAGGCCTATGGTGAGGACCATCTGAGGGTTCCCTAGAACCGCGGAACGCTGCGGTGTGGCTGCAGAGCAGAAAAAACTGCTTTAGTCCCACAGCTCTTCCCAACATAGTTTGTGTGAGGATCTCGTAAAGGGAACTTATGCAAAAGACTCTGGGAAGTAATGCAACCTCTGCTCACAAGACTCAGGAGGGTCTTCGCAGGTGCGTGCTGGTAAGGCCGGAAGGCCTTGCAGGGCAGAGATCACTGGAACTCTGCCTATGTTCTCAGAATATGGAGCAATTCCGATTGCTCGGTGTCCACAATGCTCGGGAGGTATCAGCCCCTTGATGCACTGTGTGTGGTCAGACCTTATGTCAGCTTATCCGCTGCACCTCTCTCACCAAAACACCTGGACAGACAATGGGAGGTAAAAGCTCAGTGTCCTTAGTTAGCATTTCTTAGGAATGAGGCAGACACATGCTCTTCCTCCAGCTGTCTTCCTCCTCAACCCCCTCCCCACAGCCTGCAAGATTAACAAGATAATACACCCAATAAAAGCGCAAGAAGCCCAGAGCTCAGGGCCTATGCAGAGGACCCCATCAGAATGCTTTGGACCCCTGGACCCATGCTGTGAAATTCCATTCCTGTATCTTTGTCTTTCTTTTCTTACTCCCTTGTCACTGCTGGGACTTCGGGCACCCACGTACAGGGTTGGGCTGGATCCCAACACCCAAAATCAAACCAAAGGGCCAGGGAAAGGGTTGTGATAAGCTATGGTGATTAAGACACGCTGAATAGGGCCGAGCTCAGTGGCTCACGCCTGTAATCCCAGCACTTTGGGAGGCCGAGGCGGGCAGATCATGAGGTCAGGAGATCAAGACCATCCTGGCCAACATGGTGAAAACCCATCTCCACTAAAATACAAAAAATTAGCCAGGTGTGGTGGCGCGTATCTGCAGTCCCAGCTACTTGGGAGCCTGAGGCAGGGGAATCGCTTGAACCCGGGAGGCAAAGGTTGCAGTGAGCTGAGATCGCGTCACTTCCAGCCTGGATGGAAGGAAAAAAAAAAAGATAGGCTGGATAAACCAAACTACAATCCAGTTTGGGGGGCACCTGCTAGACATTTAAGCTTTTGTGAGTTTAAACATCTTTCTGACAAGGCCAGGCTTGGTTTACATAGTTGGTTAGTATCACAATGAGGCATACTTCACTTTATCCAATAAATAGGTATGTGCCTATAAAATCATGTGTAAATCAAAGCTTTAAAAATTGGAACTGAAATGGGATTATTTGCAGGTCAAATGTGACCTTAGGGCAAATACAAATTTACCCTAAGAACAAATTTTTCCTTTTGGTGACCAATCTGAAAATGAACATATTCAATCTCTACTGGGCTACAATAACATCCTAAGACTGCAAGTGCAGAGACGCTCATTAGAAGGCACAAAGCAGGCTTCCTGAAAATGGTCTATAGCAATGTTTCTCAAAGTGTGTTCCGCAGATCCTGGGAAAAGGAGG
Organism: Cebus imitator; assembly: GCF_001604975.1. Taxonomy (NCBI): domain Eukaryota; kingdom Metazoa; phylum Chordata; class Mammalia; order Primates; family Cebidae; genus Cebus; species Cebus imitator. The sequence goes on along the minus strand of NW_016107400.1, from coordinate 9,946,298 downwards.
GGTCCACAAAGACAAAAGTATCTTAAGACTTTTTCACTGTGTTGACCTTCCCCACTCACCCCCAGACAGAGTCTCACTCTGTTGCCCAGGCTGGAGTACGCCGGCATGATCTTGGCTTACTGCAACCTCTGCCTCCTGGGTTCAAGTGATTCTTCTGTCTCAGCCTCCTGAGTAGCTGGGACCACAAGTATGCACCACCATGCCCGGCTAATTTTTGTATTTTTAGTAGAGACGGGGTTTCACCATGTTGGCCAGTCTGGTCTGGAACTCCTGGCCTCAGGTGATCCGCTCACCTTGGCCTCTCAAAGTGCTGGGATTACAGGCATGAGCCACCCCTCTGGCCTTGTGCTGACATTTGTACTGATGACACAAAGCAATGGTGGGTAAAACTGCTCACAGCCTCAATCAAGGCAATGTTACCACAATGTACTAGTAACCTTCCCTTCCTGTCAGGCCTCCATGTGCAAGCCTGGACCCAGAAAGTCTCAAGTCCTGCCTGCCTCGGCTGATCACCCGCCCCGCCTGCTTCCACCGACATCAACCCACCCTGCCATCTTAACTGCTATTATGATAAAGTGAATATCCCTCCTCCCCACCCACCCTACCATCTTAACTACTCTTACCTACTCTTTTTATTTTTTTAAAGATAGGGTTTCACCATGATGGCCAGGCTGGTCTTGAACTCCTGACCTCAGGTGATCCACCCACCTCGGCCTCCCAAAGTGCTGGGATTATAGACGTGAGCCACTACTCTAACCTACTCTTAAGCCTTACCCCACCAGCCATTGTAACTGAACTTATGGTAATGTATTCTCCTTGCCTCTAGCCCCACCACTGTAACAGATGTCACTCCATAACACCCCTGCCCCCTCCCTAAAAGATTTGCCCCAACCTATAAAACCAACTCCTAACCCACCCGTTTTTCGGCCTTAGCCAATCTGCGCCCAGGTGAATAAACAGCCATGTTGCTCACACAAAGCCTGTTTGGGGAGTCTCTTCATTCAAAGAGCACATTTTAACGCCCTGCCCCGCCCTGCCCTTCCTCCCTCCCTTCTATCTTCCTTCCTTTCTCTTTCCCATCCCTCTCTCCCTCCTTCCCTCCCTCCCTTCTTTCCTTCCTTCCTTTCTCTCTCCCCTCTTCCCCCACCCCACCCCCTGCTTGCTCTCTCCAGACAAGGCCTTGTGGCCCCGGCTGGCATGTAAATCATGGCTCACTGTGGCCTCAACCTTCTGGGCTCAAGTGATCCCGTGTGGCTGGGACTACAGGCACGTGCCACCACGCCCGACTAATTTTTTATTTTCTGTAGAGATGGGGTCTCACTAAGTTGCCCAGGCTGGTCTTGATCTCCTGGGCTCAAATGATCCTCCCACCTCAATCTCCTGAGTAGCTAGAACTACAGGTGTACACTACCATGCCTGGCTAATTTTAATTTTTATTTATTTATTTATTTTTTGTAGAGACAGAGTCTCACCGTGTTGATGAGGCTGGTCTCAAATTGCTTCTGGGCTGAGAGATTCTCTTGCCTTGGCCTCTCAAAGTGTTGGGACTCTAGGTGTGAGCCACCGCACCCAACCCTCAGGACATCGTTAAATAAAAATAATTGTTTGTTTTACTGTGAGTACATGACTGTAAAGAATATAATAGACAAATTATGGTTATTCAGACTTGGGAATTTGGCAGAAATTTTCTCAAATAAGAAATAAGTGAGTCTGTCACTTCCAGGAAACAAATGACAATATTTGTTGCCAATGTTAAAATTCAAGCTGTCAAGTGAGAACAAGCTGAAAACTTGTTTCCATTACCCTGAATTTAATAGTTTCCTAATACTTAAATCGCTTTTTAAAATGAAATAGGTGGTGATACTCACAAATATGATTTTTTTCTTTTTTTTGAGACGGAGTTTCTCTCTTGCTCCGCAGGCTGGAGTGCAATGGCGCGATCTCGGCTCACTGCAACCTCCGCCTCCTGGGTCCAGGCAATTCTCCTGCCTCAGCCTCCTGAGTAGCTGGGATTACAGGCACGCACCACCATGCCCAGCTAATTTTTTGTATTTTTAGTAGAGACAGGGTTTCACCATGTTGACCAGGATGGTCTTGATCTCTTGACCTCGTGATCCACCCGCCTCGGCCTCCCAAAGTGCTGGGATTACAGGCGTGAGCCACTGCGCCCGGCACAAATATGATTTTTTAAAAATACTGTATAATGGCTTCTGAAAGGGGTCAACATTTAGATTTGCATAACTCACTGAACCAACATTTTCTAAACAACCAGTGGCTGATGTTATAAAACCATATATGGGCAACGTAGCCAATCAAACGGCAAGATAGACAATGGGTTGTAATGTAACACAGTACAAAAGTTCACCTATAAGGCTTCAGATGACACACTGTGACTATCCTTTAACAAATTGCCACTTGCAGGTCAGGCATGGCAGCTCACATCTGTAATCCCAGCACTTTGGGAAGTGGAGGCAGACTGATCAGTTGAGGTCTGGAGTTCGAGACAAGCCTGACCAACACGGGGAAACCCTGTCTCTACTAAAAATACAAAAAAAAAAAATTAGCTGGATGTGGTGGTTCACACCTGTAATCCCAGCCACTCAGGAGGTTGAGGCAGGAGAATCGCTTGATCCTGGCAGGCAGGGGTAGCAGTGGGCTGAAGCTGTGCCACTGCACTCCAGCCTGGGTGACAGTGAGACTCTTTCTCAAAAAAAAAGAAAAAAGAAAAAAAAAGAAACTGCCAGTTGCTAAGTTTCGTAGACACTCAAGAGTGTCTACAGTTATCTGAAAGCAATTAAAACATTTCTGTCTGTTCCAATTACATATTTTTATGAGGCCAAATTTTCTTCATACACACCAGCCATAACAAAATAGTTTGAATACTGAAGCAGAAATAAGAGTAATTTTGTCTATTTCTATTGAATAAACTTGAGAAAATATGAAATAATGCTACTCTTCCTATCAATTTTTTTTAGGCAAATGTACCTGTTTTCCATTAAAAATATTATTTATTTCAGAAGTAACAGATTTATTATGGTTGAGGTTTTGTTGAAACAGAGTCTAGCTATGTTGCTCAGGCTGGTCTTGAACTCCTGACCTCAAGCGATCCACCCACCTCAGGCTCCCAAAGTGCTGGGATCACAGATGTGATCACCACACTTGGCCAATTATTACTATTATAAGCCACTGCACCTGGCCGGTTATTATTATTATTATTATTATTGGTTTTTTTTTTGGAGACAAGAGTCTCCCTCTGTTGCCCAGGCTGGAGTGCAATGGCCTGATCTCCACTTCAGATGATTCTCCTGCCTCAGCCTATCAATGAACTGGGATTACAGGCATGCACCACCATGTCCAGCTAATTTTTAGTAGAGACAGGTTTTGCCATGTTAGCTAGGCTGGTTTCGAACTCCTGACCTCAAGTGATCCACCCACCTCAGCATCTCAGAGTGCTAGGATTACAGGCATGAGTCCATGCCTGGCCCAACTGTTGTTATTTTTCAAGGAACAAAGGAACATTTTAAGATTTTCTCAGTTTAAATCTTTGATATGGTAAATATCATAAGTATACATAAACAAAACAAAGCTCTCTGAAGTCAGAGTATACAGGTGTCCCAAGACTTAAAAGGCTTGAAACTTGACATTCTATAGCAACATTAAGTTGGCCTTTTCAGAGGGCAAAATGATAAAGCACATTTTATAATCCCTCTAAAATACAAAGGGCAAAGATACATTTTAAACATATTACAGAATGTTCAATTAAAAAATTTTTTCCACACTACATTCAGTGAATACAAAAAGAATATAGATTCCCCAGGAACAAATTCCGCAGAAGTGAGGGATAGTGCTGCAATTAGAAAAATGATCTGGATTCTTGCCCAGACCCTACCAGTCTCTCTAGACTTTAGTCTTCCCATCTGCAAAGTAAGATATCAGAATAGTCTATTTTCCATCTGCTTCCAGTTGTCAGTATCATGATTCTAACCAGGGATCTCTAAATGGGGGCCCACAAAATGCCTCTGGCCTTCAGACTGATTGGCCAACCTATTTTTAAGAAGTATCCCATGAGGACAATCGGCTGGAGCTTGGCGAGCGGCTTCCTTTTCAGGTGAGGATTTTCAGTTACAGTCTCAATCTAGCTCACTAGACACTCTTCTGAAGACATCTGCATTTACAACCTCTGGAATAAAGGGCCCGTCAAAACCGGTCCAAATCTCAAGCTCCATAATTCAGCTCCAGAGACAGCGTGTCTGGGTTTCTCACTCACTCTGCCGCTTGCTGGCTGTTTGACTTTGGGCAAGTTCCTTAACACCTCTAAGCCTCAGTTTCATCCCTGGTAAAATGGAACAACGCTGACCTCAAAAGGCTGGTATGAAGCTTACTTAGCGAGGTGTTGCCCAAGAGCACTTACAGAGTTCTTGGCACTGGACAGCACTTTGTTAAAGTGAGCTATTATTAGTAACGCCAAGTCACAGAAACGGAGTATTTCCTAAACTCCTTTTACTCCCAAAACCAATTCCCTCTCCCAGCGCCTGACGACTGCACTGCACGATCAAGCTTACCTTCGTATTAACTCCCAAACCCCACAGTTCCACATCCCAACATGCACAAGATCCTCCTCAGACCTCTACTTCTTCCACACCCTACATCCCTTCACTGAGCTCCTGGCCAGCACCGGATTCCTTCACGATCACAGACAGGCAGAGTGGCCACACCACTGACCACTCCCCCAGGCTCTCCTCCGCGTTCCGGAACACTAAGCCTCCCTTTCCCTCATTTCGGAGACCCCCTTGGGTCAGGAATTGGTGATCCAGGCGTTTATGGCCTAGGATTCTGCCCAAGGAGCGCTCGAGAGGGACGGGAGACTAACAGTCCGACCTGCCGGAGGGGCCCACGGACACTCACCGTCCATCCCTAGAGGCGGCGGTTCCGGGTGTCCGAACCGGAAGCGGCCTCTACACTGTTTGCAGTTCCCCTGGTTACTGCGGGGTCCCGGACCAATGGCGGTGGAGCTCCACTTACTGAGCCCGCCCCTGAGGGGGGAGTGACGTCACACCAGTGCACTGGAACTCCTCCTCCGAACCCTGGGTCTGACCCACCTCCCCGGGCCCCGGATTGTTGTGCGCAGGCGCGCTGGACCAGGGCCCTTGGCGGTGCTTTGCGCATGCGCCTCCGGCGCCGACTGAAGTAGCAATGGACGCGTTGGAGTCGTTGTTGGACGAAGTGGCTCTGGAGGGGCTCGATGGCCTGTGTCTGCCAGCGCTGTGGAGCCGTTTGGAGACGCGAGTGCCGCCCTTCCCGCTGCCTTTGGAGCCCTGCACGCAGGAGTTTCTGTGGCGAGCCCTCGCCACGCACCCGGGCATCAGCTTCTATGAGGAGCCTCGGGAGCGACCCGACCTCCAGCTCCAGGACCGGTCAGAGGGCGGCCTGGCCTGGCGGGCGGGCGGGCGGGCGCAGGGCCCGGAGGCTGATGGAGCTGAGGGCGGGGCAGGGGAATGGAGTGGGCCAGCGGAAGTATCGGAGGCCTGGTGATTGAGTTGGGGCACGGCGATAAGGCTGATTTGGGGTCCCTCAGGCCTGGTAGGGCCTTGGAGTCTGATGGAGTGGCGGGCGGGGGGGGAGGGGGAGAATCTAGTGATGTCCCGTTTTGTCCCTTGCGTATTTTGTGGTAATGGCGAACAGGATTGGGGATATTCTTCAGGCTTAAAAGAATATTTCCTTTACATTGGAGAATAGGGCTGGAGACTCGAGATCCACAAACCCTCTTCATTCCATGCAGACTAGATAGCCTAGGTCAACTCGAGATCTGCCTGTCAGCACAATTAGCAATACTGCTAAAAGCTGACATTTATCAGGTACTTTATGGGCTAGGTGCTGTTCTTTTGTTTCTGAGACAGAGCCTATCTCTGCGGCCGAGGCTGGAGTGCAGTGTCGCAATGTCGGCTCACTGCAACCTTCGTCCCCCTCCCGGGTTCAAGCGATCCTCGCGCCTCAGCCTCTGAGTAGCTGGGATACAGGCTCGGGCCACTACGCCCCGCTAAATTTTTGCATTTTTAGTAGAAACGGGGTTTCACCATGGGCTCAGATGATCTGCCTGCCTTGGCCTCCCAAAAGTGCTGGGATTACAGGCGTGAGCCACCGTGCTCGGCCACGGTGCTGTTTTAAAATCCTGTTCTAGAAGCTTAGGAGCTTAAACTCACGTGATTTTCACTTGATTAAATTCCTTTAAATAGAAGATTAAACTCACTTGATCCTCACCTATAAGGTAGGTGCTGTTATCTTCCTCATTTTACAGAGGAAGAAACTGAGTCACAGAACAGTCTAAGGTTCTGGGGACAATAAGTGACTTAAGAATTGATTTGAACCCAGGCTATTTCCAGCGTCTGTGATCTTAAGTAATATTGTGAAGGTCGGGGAGGTCCAAGAGATAATCATGTCCAAGATAGACCAGGAATAGCAGCTGACGCCTGTAATTACAGCACCTTGGGAGGCCCAGGTGGGCGGATCACGAGGTCAGGAGTTGAGACCAGCCTGGCCAATGTAGTGAAACCCCCGTCTCTACAAAGAATACAAAAATTAGCTGGGCGTCGCTGTGCATCCCTGTAATCCCAGCTACTCAGGAGGCTGAGGCAGGAGAATCACTTGATCCTGGGAGGTGGAGGTTGCAGTGAGCCATGATTGTGCCTTGAACACCAGACAGAGTCTCAGAAAATAAAAATAATGTCCAAGACAAAACTTAAAGATTGGATTTAGGCAGCCAGTAGGCAAAGAGGACTGTTGGACAGAGAACAGCAAATGTGAAGTAAGTGGCTGAAGTGCGGAATTGGAGGTAGGGAGTGAGGAATGGCTGGGACTGTGCTAAGATCCTTAATATAGCACGTTATTTAATTTTTACAGCAACCTTAGGAGATGGGTCATATTCTCCCCATTTTCCTGAAGAGAAAATCAAGGCTCTTAGGGGTCAGGTGGCTTGCTAAAGGTCATCAGCTAGCAAGGGAAGAACCCAGATTTTGAAGTAGAAGGTCTCAGTTCAGAATTTACTCTGCCCTTAGCCAAATTGGACTGGAATCAAGTCGTTTTATGTTCTAAAGAGTTTATCAACCTGTAATACCAGCACTTTGAGAGGCAGAGGTGGGCACATCACTTGAGGTCAGGAGTTTGAGACCAGTTTGGCCAACATGGTGAAACTCCATGTCTGCTAAAAATACAAAAAGTAGCCAGGCATGGTGCTGGTGCCTGTAATCCCAGCTAGGCAGAGGCTATAGTGAGCCTATATCGTGCCACTGCACTCCAACCTGTTCAACAGAGGCAGACTCCATCTAAAAAAAAAAAAATTATCCTTTATCAAAAGGACAGTGGGAAGTCACTGAAGAGCGGGTCAGACTAGGGCCAAAGAGTGAAGTTGAGAGATGTGTAGCACTCTAGTCATGGTCTGGCTTACCATGGTGGATGTGGGGATGAAGAGCAGAAGCAGTCAGGACAGTAGGCCAAAGAATCAAGAGGCTTTGGAGACTGATTGAATGTGAGGTATAAGGAAGGTAGGAATCAAGGGTGATGCCCTCTGGTGGCTGCTGTTTGGGCACCTGAGTGAACCCTAATTCCCATCTCTGAGGCTGGAAACAAGGAAGCACAGCATGTTTGAGGGGGGTTGAGTCTGGGGGAGGTGGAGACTTTGCTGAAGGGACATGTAACACACTAAGCTTCAGGTCCCTTTGGGTTGTCCAAGTGAAGAGTCTTAATTAGTAAACATCTGGCTTGGTGGGAGTGAAAGCAAGCCAGAGGGAGGGACTGAGCTAGACATCTGTGAGTCATTCCATGCAGCTGGTAGTTAAAGCTGTTGGCTAAGACCAACCCTAAGAGAGTGGAGTGTGGTTGGAGGCCTTGAGACATAGCCCTGCAGTGCACCTACATTTCAAGGCTGGATGGAGGGTGAGGGACTTTGAAAAGACAGAGGAGGTGTGGCTGGAGAGACAGAGGACAGTCAGGTCAGAGAGGTGTTCTGGAAGCCTGGAAGAAGACAGGATGATTTAAGAACGGAAGGTTGGACTGGGCGCGGTGGCTCAGTGGTTCACACCTGTAATCCCAGCCCTTTGAGAGGCCGAGGTGGGTGGATCACTTGGCCGACATGCTAGAAACCCTCTCTCTACTAATAATACAAAAATTAGCCGGGCATGGTGGCAGGCATATGTAATCCCAGCTACTAGGGAGGCTGAGGCAGGAGAATCGCTTGAACCCAGGAGGCAGAGCTTGCAGTGAGCTGAGATTGTGCCAATGCACTCCAGCCTGGGCAACAAGAGCAAAACTCAAAGAATGGAGGGTTAAATAGTACAGAGAACAGAGGCAGGCAGGAAGGAAAGGGCTGAAACATACATGAGATTTATAACCTCAGTTAGACTGGTGTAGGATGTAAGTGAGATTTCAAAAGAAAATTTGACAAGCTGCCAGGCAAGGTGCCTCATGCCTGTAATCCCAGCACTTTGGGAGGCTGAGGTGGGCGGATTACTTGAGCCTGGTAATTCAAGACCAGTCTAGGCAACATAGTGAGAAAAATATGTATGTATATGTATATTTTTTA
>NW_016107400.1:9919862-9937663 GCF_001604975.1 Cebus imitator | reverse complement strand
AAAAAACAAGCTTGGCTAACTGCATGAAAGAAGCACAAATGAAAAACGCCTTCGTGGTGTTGTAAGAGACACCTGGGGGCAAGTGGTAGCAGGAGGGTAAAGGAGAGACTTAATTGGAGCTGGGGAGAGGCAGTTGAAACTTTGGAATGCGAGGTGTTTAATAGACAATTGAAGACATCGGATCTATATTTGGAGAAAAGGACTGAGGATTCAAGGGTGAGACTTGTTAACATTCAGGCGGTAATGCAAACCATGAAAATGGAAGAGGATACTAGAGAGAGAACTAAACAGAGAAAGATTAAATCTTAAAGGGAGGAAAGCTTTGGCTTGGTGTGGTGGCTACCACCTGTAATCCCAGCACTTTGGGAGGCCGAGGCGGGTGGATCACCTGAGGTCGGGAGTTTGAGACCAGCCTAACCAATATGGTGAAACCTCTTCTCTACTGAAAATACAAAATTAGCCAGGCATGGTGATGTATGCCTGTAATCCCAGCTCCTTGGGAGGCTCAGGCAGAAGAATAGCTTGAACCTGGGATATGGAGGCTGCAGAGAGGTCAGATCATGCCATTGCACCCTAGCCTGGGCAACGAGAGCAAAACTCCATCTCAAAAAAAGGAGGAAAGCCTTGAATCATTTCGCCCAACATCGTGGTTTGGAGACTGAGCACCAGATTTAGAGGGAAACAAAAGCCCCTGACTTAGGCGATAAGGAGGTTTAGTTCCCAACACCCGGCTTCTGGAATAGTCTGGGGAGTCCTCGAAAGGTCTGCATTCTGTGGGATAGAAAGGCAGGAACCTGCTTGTCAAGATTATCTGCGTTTATAAGACACGAAAACTGAGTGATCTCACTCTCTCTGATCTCTGCTGGAGGCTGTCAAAAGACCACAGCCAAGCGTGCATTATTTCTGAAACTGAGTTTGGCTTTGATATTTGCGCTTTTCTCCTTAGGTATGAAGAAATTGATTTGGAAACTGGAATTCTGGAGTCTAGGAGGGACCCGGTGCCTTTGGAGGACGTCTACCCGATTCATATGATCTTAGAGAATAAGGATGGCATCCAAGGCTCCTGCCGCTACTTTAAGGAGAGGAAAAACATTACCAATGACATCAGAACCAAGTCTCTGCAGCCTCGATGTACGATGGTAGAAGCCTTTGACAGGTAACTATTTTGCATCATCGGAAATTCCTGGGAATCTGAGCCAGGCACGGTGGCTCACACCTGTAATCCCAGCACTTTAGGAGGCCGAGGCAGGTGAATCACTTGAGATCAGGAGTTCAAGACCAGCCTGGCCAATATGGCAAAACGCTGTTTCTACTAAAAATACAGAAATTAGCCAGGTATGGTAGTGCATGCCTGTAATCCCAGCTACTGTAGTGGCTGAGGCAGGAGAATCACTAGAGGCGGAGGCAGGCTGCAGTGAGCTGAGATCATGCCACTGTACTTCAGCCTAGGCACAGAGTGAAACCCTGTCTTCCAAAAATAAAAAAAAAAAAAGGAAAAAAAGAAATTCCTGGGAATCTGAGTGCTTTGAATGTGTAGTCAGAGCCCTTGGATCTGGCCTACAACCTTGGAGTCTGTCAGAGTCCACTAGCCCTGTGCTAAGCCAGTTCTTGACCTTTACTTACCTCTTCCACTGGGATCAGGGGTCCTTCCCTTCTCTCTCCTTTGTGTCCACAATCCTTGAACCATTGAACGTGGCAGTCTTCAAACACTTGAATGGTGCCCTTTCTCTCTTCCTAGCTGGGCCCTGTGCTGCCCGGCCGTTCTCTTATGAATCCCATCAGTATTCCAATTTCCCAGAGTGTGTAATCCAAATTTTCATTTTTTTTAAGCACCTAACCCCATTCCTGCCTTCCTACTATACAGGGCAGTGGGAACTCTGCTAACTTCCACCTTCTTCCTTGACTTGCAGACATTTCCACATTTCTTTCCTGTCTGCTGTCATCTTGGAGGAGGTGAGAAATAGTGGCCCCATCTAAGGCTGTAATCTGGATGCTTCCCTTCCTTCTCCCCTCCCCCAGACCATCTCCCTCTACCCCTGAGCTTTCGTACTTCTCAGTTAGCTAATTTTTCTTGATTTATTTTCTTTCTTTCTTTTCTTTTCTCTTTTCTTTTCTTTCTTTCTTTTCTTTCTTTCTTTCTTTCTTTCTTTCTTTCTTTCTTTCCTTCCTTCCTTCCTTTCTTTCTTTCTTTCTTTCTTTTCTTTCTTTCTTTTCTTTTCTTTTCTTTCTTTCTTCCTTCCTTTCTTTCTTTCTTTCTTCCTTTCTTCCTTTCTTCCTTTCTTTCTTTTCTTTCTTTTCTTTCTTTTCTTTCTTTTTCTTTCTTCTTCATACAGAGTCTCACTCTATTTCCCAGGCTGGAGTGCAGTGGTGTAATCCCAGCTCATTGCAGCCTTGACCTCCTGGGCTCAGGTGATTCTGCCACTTCCCACCTGTGTAGCTGGGACCACAGGCACATACCGCCACACCCAGCTAAGTTATATTTTTTGTAGAGATGGGGTCTTGCCATGTTGCTCAGGCTGGTCTCAAACTTCTGGGCTCAAGCAATCCTCCCACCTCACCCTCCCAAATTGCTGGGATTACAGGTGTGAGCCACTGGCCCTGTCTGTCCTTGATTTCTACTGAAGCTTTCCCTTCAGCACATGAGCACCGTTCACCCATCTCACAGCAGAACCTTCTCTTGACTTCAGATCCCTTGTAACTGGCCACATGTTTGACTCTGCAGCCATGCTTCTTCGAAGAACGAGCCCCACTCACTGTTTCTACCTCTTCACCTCCCCTTCACTCCTTTGCCCACTGCGGTCCTGATTCCTGACTTTATCACTTCACAGTTTTTATCCTCTAAGCCATGAATACCTTTAGGCCCCTAATCTCCTTGACCCTGCTATGCTAATAAGGACTCAAAGCTTTTGTGCCTGTGGCTTCCTGCCTTATTTTGTTTTTCTGTTCTCCAGGCCGTTCCTCACCAGCTTCTTTGTGGATTCCCCTACTTCCACCACTTTAATGTTAGCTGGTAGGCCAAGCAGGCACAGTGGCCCACACCTGTAATCCAAGCACTTTGGGAGGCCAAGGCAGGAGGATCGCTTGAGGCCAGGAGTTCAAGACAAGCCTGGACAATATAGCAAGACCCCATCTCTACAAAAAAATTAAAAAATAAAAAACAAGCTGGGCATTGTGGCACACTCTGTAGTACTAGCTACTTGGGAGACCGAGATGGGGGGATTGCTTGAGCCTAGGAGTTTGAGGCTTTAGTGAGTTATGATTGTACCACCACACTCCAGCCTGGACAACAAGTGTGACTCTATCTTTTTTTTTTTTTTTTTTGAGACAAAGACTTGCTGTGTTGCCTAGGTTGGAGTGCAATGGCGTGATTTTGACTCACTGCAACTTCCACCTCCCAGGGTCAAGCGATTCTCCTGCCACAGCCTCCTGAGTAGCTGGGATTATTGGTGCATGCCACCGCACCTGGCTAATTTTTGTATTTTTAGTAGAGAAAGGGTTTCACCATGTTGGCCAAGATTGTCTCGAACTCGTGACCTCAGGTGATCTGCCCACCTTGGCCTCCCAAAGTGCTGAGATTACAGGTGTGAGCCACTGTGGCCGGCCTACTGGTGGTTAAACTTCAGCATGAGTTTTGGTGTGAACAGGCCTCATCCAAACCATAGTACTGCCTTTTCTCATTCTTTATTCTGGTCAGACATACTCCCATGCACATGGCTGTACAAGCCATAAACGTGGGACGCTCCTAGGCCCTAGTGTGATGTGATGTGGCCTGACCACATTAGGCAGAGATTTCAAACTGACAAAATCTGCCCACAGATGAGCTCTGTGTGCCCAGCATGGTATTCTGTTTGTTTTTTGATTTTATTTCATTGCTCATATTTAAAAAACTGGATTTCTAGCTTTTCTTGAAAAATCACAAGATCTAGTTGCACAAGAGACCGATTTTATACAGGGTGATATAGGATGGGCCAGAGTTCCCCTCAGCTGGCCATGTACTGCCTGCTTCTGCACACCCTGAGGCTATGTTTGTGTGTGCTCCCTGCCCTCCTGATTGCGGCCTGGCAGGCCCTGTGTGATTGTGCCTCTGCCCACCCAGTGCTCCGACCTCAGCCCCCTCAGTTTCTTTACTCTGCTGTGCTTCAGCCTCAACACCCTGGGTTCCTTTCTGTCTCAGGCAATCCTTGTGCTGTTCCTCTGCCAAGAATATTCTGCCCTCAAGTCTTAGCATCGCCACATCATTAAGGCTTCAACCTGACTCCTCTGGAAGTGCCCCCCATTGCCCAGACACCATCATAGTACTCTTTATGGCACCAAAAATGGTTTTAAGTGTGTGTTTATGTAACTGTTTCCTCACTAGATTATACATTGCTCGAAGTCAGGGACTCCACCCTTCTTGTTCACAGCTGTGTCTCTCAGTTCGATAATATGCCAGGCACAAAGCTGCCCTTGTAGCAATACATGTTTGAAGTTGTAACCCCTTACCCATGTATGGAATCTGAACTCCCCAGCGCGGCATCAGAGGGCCATTGGGGATGTAGATGCCGGCCTTTCGAGCTTTCTTTCTGCTTTCTAGCTGGCTACCGCGCTCCAGACTTGGTAGCCGTACTGCACCACTTGCCTCTGGGAGCAGACATGCTTCTTCGCACCTCTGTAACTGCAGCTTCTGTGTCCTTCCCCTTCTCCCTCTCATCCGCCCAGCTCACTGCTAATGCAAGAGTCACCTTCTTGCCAGGCGTACTGGTTCACACCTGTAATCCCAGCACTTTGTGAGGCTGAGGTGGATGGATCACTTGAGGTCAAGAGTTCAAGACCAGCCTGGCCAACCTGGTAAAACCCTATCTACTAAAAATACAAAAATTAACCTGACGCAGTGGTGAGTGCCTGTAATCCCAGCTACTTGGGAGGCTGAGGCAGGAGAATCACTTGAGCTCTGGAGGCAGAGGTTGCAAGATCGTGCCACTGCACTCCACCCTGGCAGGAACCTGTCTCAAAAAAAAAAAAAAAAAAGTTACCTCTTTGAGAGTTTTTCCTTAATCCCTGTGCACATACTCTGTTTATACACGCATGTTTGAATTAGGGCTCCTCATCTATGCCATTTTCTAGCCTCAACAACTAGAGCTTCTGAGAAGTTGTGACCTCATACTAGAATTGTTCATTTGTTGATTTTAAATTTTTTCTCTTTGAGTAGCCTGTAAGCTTTGGTGTCCTGGTGTACTTTAAATGGTACCTAATTGGCATTTGATAACGTGTAAGATGACCATAGTCAGCAAATTAAAACTAGCAGTAGTCATCGAATAAGTTAATTGGCAATAATTAGCAGTAACACTGGGATCATGACAGTGAAGGACAGTAAACTAGTAAGAGTAATGACATTTTAAAAGCAGCAAAGCAGTGCCTGTTTTCAAACCTTTTTCTCCCAACTGACTCTTACAATTTAACTTAATAGCCTATTTTGAGAAAAAAAAAAGCATAGGTCCCAAGTTTGTGAAATTCAGATACATAAAGTGGACTCTGTCATGTATATTCACAACCTAACATTCTTTTTAAAGACAGACTATATAGGCTTCTGTGACTTAGGCAAAAGACTAATTACAGGCCTTAAACACTATGAAGAAAGATGCAGTAAAGTTAAAACAAAGACAGCCCCTTTTTGTGTGTGTGCCTCCTTGGTGGTAGAAGTCAAGTCATCTGGTGTGGGGAAGAAGAAAGGAAAAGTGTCAGACTGAGTTGAATGGTGTGGTTGCTGAAGGACCTCGTGACCAGGCATCTGTAAATAATAGGGCTGAGAAGGGTGGTTATTGGCTCCCAATAAATGGAATTGGTAGCCTGTCAGTTTTTATATGTGGACCCTTGGTGACTCCTTCATCTGGGAAAGGGGGGTCCTCTACCTTAGGCCATTTCCTGCTGCTATAACAGAATACCACAAACTGGGTAATTTATAAAGAACAGAAATTTATTTGGTTCATGGTTCGAGGGGCTAGGAAGTTCAAGAGCATGGCATCAGCATCTGGCAAGGACATCCCACTCCTGAGATAACTAACCCATTCCCACGATAAGAGCGTTAATGCATTCATGAGGGCAGAGCAGAGCTCTCCTGGCCTAATCACCTCTTAAACGTTCTTCCCCTTCATACTGTTACAATGGAAATCAAGTTTCTAACACATGAACTTTCGGGGGACACATTCCAACTTTAGTCTTCTCCAGTTAAGTAACTTGATGCCAAGGAGCGAGGGAGGGATGGGTGGGATCTCCCAGCTGCAGGGCCAGGGCTTGGACTCTGAGAGTTGGTAAATGGAGCAGGTCAGTTTGCTCAAGATGTCGGTACAATTGAGCAGGCCAGGCACTGTGGCAGAGCCTCCAACAGGGGTGGGGAATGCACAGTCAGGACTGTTTGGCGTCAGCACAGAAGTGCGTCTTCTCTCTTGGGCTGTCCTCACATGCCTTGCTAGGAAGTGGTTTTGTCCTCTTTCCATGCATTCTTTCTCACACATCAATTTAGTAGAAGGAACTGATGATTTGTGCAAGGTCTGGCCTTCCATGGTAAAGTCAAAATTAGACTGCAGGTCCACTGATTGCACAGTTCATGTTTTTGTCTCTGAAGATTGTTTTAGCAGTTCAGCTCAGTAGGCTAGTTCATTTACTCAACCAATGTACACAGAGCCCCTGTTATCACTCAAATTAATTATTCTAGGCACTAAGGATGTCCTGGTGAACAGGTTGACAATATACCTGCACTGATGGCACTTATATTTGAATGAGGGAAACTGACAAGAAAGTTGGCAAAAAGAAATATATATATATGTAGTCATTTCTGAGAGTGCTAAGCGCTATGAAGAATATAGAAATCGTGGGGGTGAGGCTGGAACTCCAGTTGGCGTTTTATGAAACGCCTGAGAAGTTGACAGCTGGGCTGTGACCTGAATGATGAGAAGAAATCAGTCACCTAAAGATCTGGAGGAAGAGCAGCCAGGCCGAGGAAACAGCAAGGGCAGCACCCCTGAGGCTTGTCTTAGGAATAAGAAGGCTCCTGTGGGTGAGGGGCAGCCCGGGGAGGATGAGCAAGGCAGGGAGGACTGGGCCATGGAGAGCCTTCCAGGAGGAATGGGATGAGGAGTTGGATTTGGTTTGAGCACCTTGGCGAGCCCTGTAGGGCTTTCAGCAAAGAAAAAAGCCTTGTTCCTTCAGCATGCTGTGCTTCTAAGACTGAAAACTTGCTTAGCTTAATTTTGGGGTCTTGTGAACTCTGGGAAGAAGCAGAAAATGAGATTCTGCTCATGTCTTTTCATATCTCGGTTTTCCTGAAATCAGTTAAACTTACTTCTTCATGCAGTTGTTTCTGATTTGCAGGTGGGGGAAGAAACTGATCATCGTTGCCTCCCAGGCCATGCGGTACAGGGCCTTGATAGGCCAGGAGGGGGATCCGGACCTGAAGCTGCCCGACTTCTCCTATTGCATCCTGGAGCGGTTAGGCCGGTCCAGGTGGCAAGGGGAGCTCCAGCGAGACCTGCACACCACTGCTTTCAAGTAAGTAGGAGGATTTGCTTCTCTGCTTTAAATTGCATGTCATTGCACTCTGAACCCCAAACACACAGGCCTACTGCGGTATCTTCCCCAAGGCATGGCTTTTTGTTTCAAGGCCATTGTCTCAGTGACTGTTAGGTTGGCTAGACAGGAGGTGTGTGTCTCTTGTGTTCATGTACACATGGGAGACTCTGTACTTTGATAAAGCTACCAGCAAAGCAAATGACACGGCTCTTCGTCTCCTCCAGGGTTGATGCTGGGAAGTTGCACTACCACAGAAAAATTTTGAACAAAAATGGGCTGATTACGATGCAGTCTCATGTGATCCGATTACCCACTGGAGCCCAGCAACACTCAATCCTCCTCCTACTGAACCGGTTTCATGTGGACAGGTATGGTTTGTAGTGATCACAACCTTAGATTTTTTAGTTTCAGCCATGTATAGTAAAACTCGTAGGGGCAGCTGGGTACGGTGGCTCATGCCTGTAATTGTAGCACTTTGGGAGGCTGAGATGGGAGACTTGCTTGAGGCCAAGAGTTCCAGACCAACCTGGGCAACTTGACAAGATCGCGTCTTTATAAAAAAAAAAAAAAATTAGCTGGGGGTGGTGGCGCACACCTGTAGTCCCAGCTACCCAGAAGGGTGGGGTGGGAGGATCGCTTGGGCCCAGGAATTTGAGGCTCCAGTGAGCCATGATTGCACTGCTCTACTCCAGCCTGGGTGACAGAGTGAGACCCTGTCTCTAAAGAAAAATAATAATAATAGAAGCCAAATCAGAATATGGCCATAGCTTTTTTAAAAAAGATATTTGTTATCTGTTTCTTGTGAAAATAAGTCCTGCTTGTTTAGAAAACCTGGAAACTATATATAAAAGAGGGAAAAATAAATCTGTAACTTCACAGCCGACAATAGGAACCATTAACATTTTGGTGACATTTTGGGAAGATGTAAAAATAAAAGTAAGTCAGATTTGATTTGTTGTGGTGGCAGAATTGTAGTTGAGTTATGTCAGTTTCAAACTGGATGTTTTGCAGCACTCAACCATAATAACCTATATGGATGAGATGGCAAAGTTCTGCTAAATGATAACAATGTGTGATGTTCCCATTTTAATGGGATACTATTGTCCAGATGACACAGCAAACTGGTAAAATGTGCACATTCCCTTCTGAGGACCAGGGAGGCTCTGGGAGTGAGTAGGTTATCTCTGACTCCTTCATCCTTGGTGTTGGGGTGGCTAATTACTTGGCACAGGAATGAGGGACAGAAGAGTTTCATCACTCTGCAGAGGTCCCAGACACACTGCCCAACCTCATGCCGTTTTTTGTGGGAGGGGCAGAAGCCAGGATGAGAAAAGGTCAAGCTGGTGCAGGGCCTGGGAAGAGCAGCCCTTGGCTGAGGAAGCTCTGAGCCCCTCAGTACCTGGCCATCAGGTCTCTGGAGTGGAGGTAGGCAGCTCTGAGGGATAGTCAGGAGGGGGGGATGCATTCTCCAAAAAGGAGGGGAATGATTCCATGTAAATGTTAAAGTTTACAGTGCACATGGGTCAGCCCAAAGAAAGTGCTCGACACATGTGTGTAGAATATTGACTGTGGCTCTCCAGGGTTGAAAATCATCATTGCTGCACCTCTGTTAAATGTCTGCCTCCCATATGCAAGTGATTCTTCTGCCTTAGCCTCCCTAGTAGCTGGGACTATAGGCACCTTCCACCATACCCGGCTAATTTTCATATTTTTAGTAGAGACAGCGTTTTGCCATGTTGGCCAGACTGATCTTGAACTCCCGACCTCAAGTGATCCACCCACCTTGGCCTCCCAAAGTGCTGGGATTATAGGTGTGAGCCATTGCACCCGGCTACACAAAACTTTTGACTGCTTGAAAACTTAACTAGCAATAGCCTATTGACCAGAAGCCTTACAAATAATACTAAGTTAGTTAACACACATTTTGTTCCATGTGTTGTAGCCTGTTCTTGTATTATTACAATAAAGTAGACTAGAGAAAAGAAAATGTAATTAAGAAAACACATTTACGGCCGGGCACGGTGGCTCATGCCTGTAATCCCAGCACTTTGGGAGGCCGAGACGGGCGGTTCACAAGGTCAGGAGCTCGAGACCAGCCCAGTCAAGATGATGAAACCCCGTCTCTATTAAAAAAAAAATACAAAAATTAGCCGGGCATAGTGGCGTGTGCCTGTAATCCCAGCTACTCTGGAGGCTGAGGCAGGAGAATTTCTTGAACTGGGAGGCGGAGGTTGCAGTGAGCCGAGATCACACCATTGCACCCAAGCCTGGGCGACAGAGGGAGACTGTCTGAAAAAAAAAAGAAAACACATTTACAATACTGTACTGTGTTTACTGATACCATAGTTTACATTGTCTGTTAACAAGATAAATTGTCTGAAATGGCAGGCAGCGGCAGCTGCAGACCTCACTGTACAGTTCACGTCAAGCAATTTAACTTTTTCTTGAACTGTCATGACTTTTCTCTGCTTCTTGGGAGCATTTCCAGCATCACTAGTGGCACTTTGTATGGGTCCCATGGTATTAGTCAAGGTTTATGGTATTGCACTAAACACGAGTCAAAATACGTGAGAACTGCAAGAGATCACTTTTTACCGCAATAACCAGTTTACTAGAGAGGAACTGCTCACACAGAGATGATGAGTGTCACACGGGATCTTTTTTTAGACAGTCTCGCTCTGTTGCTGAGGCTGGAGTGCAGTGGCAGAATCTCGGCTCACTGCAACTTCCACCCCCTGGGCTGAAGTGATTCTCCTGCCTCAGCCTCTCAAGTAGCAGGTATTACAAGCATGTGCTACCACACCCAGCTAATTTTTTTGTATTTTTAGTAGAGACGGGGTTTCATCCTGTTGTTCAGAGTCCGAGTGGCGTGCAGTGACCTCAGGTGATCTGCCCACCTTGGCCTCCCATAGTGCTGGGATTACAGGCGTGAGCTGCCATGCCCTGCCCACCACATGGCATTTTTAAGCCGCTACTCACAACACTTAAGCTTACCACAATAGCAACAGGAGGTTGCTACGAAGTTACTAACAGTAGTACACGGTGTATTACGGTTATTCTATGCAGATATTATTTCATCCTGCATCTGCATGTTTGTTTACATTTCCTCCTCCGCACATGGCACCATGTATGCTCTGTAAATGCTTGCATAACTTTTGATTAACTTTTTATAATACATTTGTGTATATTTTATGGTAATTTAATGATGAAACAGACTAGTATCCACATATTTTATGCATTAATGGCATACCTTTTTCTTAATTTTTTCAATATTCGTAAATCATACAGTTTGTCTATGAGTTTTCTCAAACTGTCACAAACTCCAAAAAGTTTTGAAATATTTTTTTACATATTTTCTAATATATTTTTTGAATAAATATGAAAAATGTGCATATAAGTGGATCCACCCAGTTCAAACCCATGTTGTCCAAGAGCCAACTGTACGGTATTGGGGAGAAGCGTCTTTTATGACTTCACATTTTAATTGGGCCATACTGTCCATTAGTTAAGTAGCTGTCTCACTAAACTCTTAACTTGTGTGTAGCCTGTGCTCTGCCAAGAACACAGGGTGGCAGCCGTAGGGTAGGAGAGAGAACACTGGATTCAGTCAAGATCTGTGTTTCCGTCTTTGCCCCTCACCTGGGCAAAGTAACTGACCTCTTTGAACCACTGTTGTCTCTCATGTTAAATGGCTGTGACACAGTGCATCCTATGCAGAGTGGCTCATATGCATGAACTGCCTGTCCCTCCATTTATTTCATTTACTGAGATGCAGTACAGATGGAGAAGTGGGTTCAGTCTCTGGCTCCCATACGTGTGCTCTCCCTCCCCATAGGACTGTTAAGTCAAGCCAAGCTGTGTTTGTCTAGCCAAACAGGCCACAAGACTCCTCCCTGCACCTTTCCTTAAGCTCCCTCTAGACGTACACAGTCAAGAGCCCTCAGTGTTTTTTAATAGCTTCCTTTGGTGGCCGTTAGCTTGGAAGCGTTGATCATGACATCCGCCTCAGGGTAGAAATGAGATGGAAGGTGGGCTCGGTCACACCAGTGTTGTCAGGAACAGAAACGTACACAGAGCCTCGGAATCAGAGTGGCTTGCAGCGTAGTAAGGAGAGGACTGGATTTAGAGGAAGAAGACCTATGTTTGTGTCTCCAGCCTGAACTTTGGTAAAGCCTGTTCACTTTGTGGAGTAACCCCCATCATTCCTCACCAAATGATTTGTTTGTTGTTGTTCTTTGAGACGGAGTCTCACTCTGTCATCTAGGCTGGAGTACAGTGGCATGATCTTATCTCACTGCAACCTCTGCCTTCCAGGTTCAAGCGATTCTCCCACCTCAGCTTCCCAAGTAGCTGGGATTACAGATGCGCCCACTATCACATCCAGCTAATTTTTATATTTTTAGTAGAGATGGGGTTTCACCACATTGGCCAGGCTGGTCTCAAACTCCTGACCTGAAGTGATCTGCTTGCCGTGGCCTCCCAAAGTGCTGGGATTACAGGCTCGAGCCACCACTCATGGACCCTTACCAAATGATTTGTAAGAAGATATATGTGATACGTCCTAAACTTCAAAGTATTGTAAAAATGAAAAGTGCTTTACAGAATCATGTCATGCAGGTTTTAGTCCTAGAGTCTAGTCTATACATTGCCTCTAGAAAGGTGACCGTAGATGTGATGAAACCACTCACAGCCAGTCTCTCCACCTGTAGAAGGTAGGAGTTGGGCTGGATGATCTTTGAAACGTAAAAGACTCTGTCATTTGTTGTCAGATAATTAAGTCAAGTCTTGCTTTGTCATGTTTAGAAAACAGCCTGTAAATATTGACTTCAGCAACAGGTTTAAAAAAATAAACTGCTCGGTGTTCTTGCAGGAGAAGCAAATATGACATCCTCATGGAGAAGCTTTCAGGCATGCTGAGCACGCGGACTAACCACATAGAGACGCTGGGAAAGCTGAGGGAAGAGCTGGTGAGCCTGGGGGTTCCCACGGGTGGGGCTGGGTGTGATCTGTACCACAGCCAGGAGGGCTTGTCAGGCTTAGATGAATGAATCGCAACCCAAAGCTCTATTCTGGACTTGTCGAAAATGGGATTTTCCTTTGTTTTTTGTGTCTTTCTTTTCTTTTCTTTTTTGAGATGGGGTCTCACTCTGTTGCCTTGGCTGGAGTGTGGTGGTGCAATCTTGGCTCACTGTGGCCTTCACCTCCCAGGTTCAAGCGATTCTCCTGCCTCAGCCTCTCGAGTACAGGCGCATACCACCACGCCCTGCTAATTTTCGTATTTTTTGTAGTGACGGGGTTTCACCATGTTGGCCAAGCTGGTCTCGAACTCCTGACTTCAAGTGATCCTTCCACCTCAGCCTCCCAAAGTGCTGGGATTACAGGTGTGAGCCACCTTGACCAGCCGTTTTTTAGAATGAGAGAGTGCTCTGTCCTTCATATAAATTCTTGCCTTTGCCTGGCTTCCATTTTTCCCCTGGAGTCTGTTCTAGGACTTATTATTAAAGTTCAGACGGAATAGGAAAACATGGCATTTAGGTTTACTTCTGTAATCAAGCTTGTGAACTTGTACCCAGTGGTTTTGTACTGAAATAGCAGAGTGGCTGTCCTGAGGGGGAGGGGTGAGGACGCAGTGAGGAAGGCAGCTGTTGACCTGCTTCATGTTTGGTCCCAGGAGCAGAGGCTGTGTTGAAGGGAGCGGGAGAGGAAGAAAGGTGGAGCGGCGCTGCGTCCAGTCTGATTGGAAGTTTTCAGTGCAAGTCAGGAAAGAGCCAGTGTTAGAGACGGGAAGGAAACAGGATTGCCCTGTGGGTGAAACCAGAACTTAAAACTGAACATTTGATGTCAAGCTCTTTGGTTACTAGTAATTAGTCCCCTAATGAGTGGTCTTCAGTCTGACTGTAGGCACCAGGGCAGTCCTTGTTCTGTCCCTGCGTTGCATCAGTGGAGCTCTAGTCTCTCATTTCGTTGTTCACAGCAGGAGGAGGTGTCTTCCGAATCGCTAGATTCACTGCCTGCCTGAGCCTCTTTAAAGCAGTGGCTACAGTCTGGAGGCTTGAGGGCCAGACTTGGTCTGTTAAAAATAAATTTGACCTAGCATTTTTTAAGAAATTGGGATTTTCCGTAAAAATCGAGGTTTCCAGTTTGTCTGGAGAAACGAGAAGCCTGGGCCTCCCATCTCTCCTGATAGCAGTTAGCTGGAACTAGTTGTGCACTGCTGCGTCCCCCACAGTCCGCCTGCTTCCTGTCACCTCTCAGACACAAGGCAGGGAGTCAGGGCCATTTGTCATTCCATGAGAACTGCTGTTTGTAGTAGGGGAGAAGGGTTTTGCTTCTCTGTGTCTGAGTTTATCAGAGCAGAAAATAAAAGGTAGATGGAGAAGGCCTCTATCAGGAAACCCTGGCAGAAATGAAGGAATTTCCTACCAGCTTAATAAACAAGTATCTGGCTACCATGTTAGTTGATGTTACTTGCCCAGCCCATGCAGTCCTTGGAGATTGAAACTTTCCCTCCTACCAAGTCACTCGGGGTCAGGGAAGCGGGGCTAGCCTGGTTTCAGGTCAGCCCTGTGGACTGTGTAAGCAGCAAGCCTTGACTGTTACTGGACAGCCTTTTACCTATTCATTCAACAAAATACTTCAGGGAGCGTGTTATGTTGAGTTAGAACTGTGTTCCATAAGATGGTGAAAGCTAGCCAGGGTGACAAGTGTCACACTGTCATGGAGCTGTCTAACCAGAAGGGCAGGTGTGTGAACACACACCTAGAAAGATGCAGCTGAGCCGGGAGAGGGAGAGGGGTGCTTTGTTTAGAGAACTAGGGAAAGCCTCAGAGCTGTGCCAAAAGCATAGTCGAGCTGGGCTTTTCCCCACAGAAGCAGAGGGGTAGTGGCATTTGAGAGAAAGAAGAAGAGCTGGTGCAAAGGCATGAGTTGTGGAAGGCCATTGGACATGCTTAGAAGTGGGCAGTAATCCACAGGGCAGCCGGTGCAGTGTGTGGCCGGACAGGAAGGTAGGGGCTGGATCAGAAAGGTCTGGCATGCTGGCTGAGGAGTAGGGACTTTTAGCCTTACACACTGCTGCTGGCCATGTAGAAATGAAGTTTTTAGCCAGGCACGGTGGTATGCACCTGTAGTCCCTGCTACTTGGGAGGCTGAGACAGGAGAATCGCTTGAGCCTGAGAGGTGGAGGTTGCAGTCTAGGCAGATGGGCTGGCGGAGGGAAGGGGAGGGGAAGCAGGTGACTAGATGGTGGCCATGAGGGCTGGAATTGTTTGAGAAACATTTTGGAGGTGAAACTAACAGGACGTGGTGAACACGTGCACCGGGATGTAGAGGTGACCGGAGAAGGAGGATCTCAGGGTGAAGCTGTTGTATTTGGCTGGAATGGCTTCTGCTCACTGAGGCAGCTCAAAGGCAGGCTGGTGAGGCAGGCATCGCGTCTACTTGCTCACTCTGAGCCCCCATGATGGAGATGGTGCCTGGCCCCCTGTAGATGCTCAGTAAATACTTGCCGAATGAGAGTTGAATAAATAGAGAGGACAGAAAGTGGAGCAGATGTGGGGGAGGAGGAGGCACAGGACAAATCTGAGTTTCAGACGTATTGGATATGAAGATCTTCCACAACAATCCCCCGGTGATGTCTAGTCGGCAGCTGGAAATTGGGGTCACAGAGAGCTGAGCAGGATCCCATGAATAATTAGCCTACAGATGAGGCTGAGGCCATGAATATGGATGCTGCCTTTTGGGGGGATTTGGTACGAAGACTCGCTGCCTTTCTCTTTTTGCTGGCCAGATTGTGTGAGTCATTGATGGCAGCCTCCCAGAAGGTAAGACTGCATCATCCTTCCCCTCTTAGGATGGTCCAGGGCTTAGAACCATATGTCGAGGGCTGGGATCTGATGGATGAGTTTCCACGGGGTCTTTTTATGACTTGGGGCACGGCTATATTAACATAGATGCCATTTAGAAGTCAGTGGCTTTGAATGAGCCATATGTGAGTCATCTGTATTGTTTTGATAGCCATATGTTCTGCCACCTGAGGGCTGGAGCTCTGCGTAGCTGGGAGGTAACCACACTTGTGGCAGCGGCAGCCCATGGACATTTGCTCTCTGTCTCTCCCCCAGAGCATAAGAGGAAACCTGTAACACTTAACGAACAGCTGTCAGTCATGAGTGCCTCTTGCTCTTCGTTCCTTTGCTGAGAGCCGTGGTAACCTGCCGTACTCTTCCAGGGGCTTCTAAATCAGTGCCCAGGAGGGTGATACCCATGAACAAAATGGGCCAAGTGTAAAAAAAATTTGATACAGTACAGGTTTAAGAAATTGACGTTCCTCTTAACTACCGTTAGAGAAAAACAGCACAAAAATGGTGATAAATGGCAGCTGACCTTCAGTTTCATTGTCGGAGAGTCTGATGGGGTGCAAAGGCTGTAGCCCCCTGGAGCTGGGCGGGCCCTGCTGAAGAGCAGCTGGTTGAGGCTCCTGATCACTGTTGCTGCAGCGAGCTGCAGTCCCAGCATTGGCTGCCAGATCTGAGCTTTTCAAGAGGAGCCGGAATCTGGGTCTTTTTTTTATGTGAAATCGCTCACTTTTCAATTTTGGCAAGTAAATTACTTTCTTTTATAAAACATTATGTCAATTTTAAAAAGCATGGCCTGCACTGGAGGTTGCTGTTGGTCACCTCTGCAGGGGAGCTGTTCCTAGAATCTTTTTTTTTTTTTTTTTTTGAGACACAGTCTCGCTCTGTTGCCAGGGGCCAGGCTGGAGTGCAGTGGCGCGATCTTGGCTCACTGCAACCTCCGCTTCCCAGGTTCTAGCAATTCTGCCTCAGCCTCCTGGGTAGCTGGGACTACAGGCGCATACCACCACACCCAGGTAATTTTTTGTGTGTTTTTAGTAGAGATGGGGTTTCACCATGTTGGCCAGGATGGTCTCGATCTCTTGATCCGCCCACCTCAGCCTCCCAAAGTACTGGGATTACAAGGCGTGAGCCACCGCGCCCGGCCCCTAGGATCATTTTGGTCTTTGGTCTTGCAAACGTAGGAGTGATGGGATGGAAATGCATACCTCTTATTCTGTTGTAACTTCATAGATTACATTTTTAAAATTTTTACAATTTTTTTTTTTTGTTTGAGACAGAGTCTCACTCTGTCACCCAGGCTGGAGTGCAGTGGCTTGATCTCGGCTCACTGCAACCTCTGCCTCCCAGGTTCAAGGAGTTCTCACCCTCAGCCCCCCGAGTAGCTGGGAGTATAGAAACATGCCACCGCACACAACTAATTTTTATGTTTTTGGTAGAGACGGGGTTTCACTGTGTTAGCCAGGCTGGCCGAACTCCTGGCCTTAAGTGTTCTGCCCGCCTCAGCCTCCCAAAGTGCTGGGATTAAAGGCGTCAGCCACTGCGTCTGGCCTATAAAATTTCTTAACCAATTTCTTTCCCTTTTTTCTCCACTGCTTGTGGGAGGCAGGGGTGTGTGTCTGTGTGTGTGTTTGTATTAATAATACGCTTACGTGGTTAAAAAAACAACATGAAAAGGTGTCAAATGAAGTCTCCAGTCTCCACTCCTGCCTGCATCATTCCTACCCCGTGCACCCTTCTGGGACCTGGCAAAATGAATCTCTTTCCCCCTCTCTAATCAAAAGGTAGAATCCTTTATATCCTGCTCCAGACCTTGTTTTCGTCCCTTGACAAGGTAGCTTGGCAGGCGTTCCTTGTTAGTACCTCAAGATAATCAATTAATTCAGGTCCTGAACTTGTGTTCATTTACATGACTTTCTAGTCATTTCAGACGTGTTGCCAAGTCTAACAGTAGCTTTTAAATTGTGTTTTGGCAGGGGCTGTGTGAAAGGACGTTTAAGCGTCTGTACCAGTATATGCTGAATGCCGGGCTAGCCAAGGTGGTGTCTCTTCGCTTGCAAGAGATCCACCCTGAATGTGGACCTTGTAAGACAAAGAAAGGTAACGCAGAGTCTCAGCTTCTGTTCGCTTGGCTGGCTGGCTCTCACTTCTCTCTTCTACGCTTCAGCCTCTCAGATCACGTTCTGCCTTGCGGCATCACGATTTCACATATTTATTCAACTCTACGCTTCAGTGCCTGGCTCAACACTGTCCATGTAAAAAGTGCCCAGAAAATATTTGCTGAACAAACTTCCAGCAGACATCTCTGTGGTGTCCTCCAAAATCATAGTTTTATGGTGCCCAAATAAACAAGTTCATCCTTTCTTCCTTATACTAAACCACTGTATTCTCCTCCTTTTTCTT
>NW_016107400.1:9904564-9919557 GCF_001604975.1 Cebus imitator | reverse complement strand
CTCTTTTTTTTTTTTTTAAAGGCAGAGTCTCACTCTTGTCACCCAGGCTGGAGTGCAATAGTGAGATCTCTGCTCACTGCAACCTCTGTCTTCTAGGTTCAAGTGATTCTTCTGCCTCAACATCAGGAGTTATATGGGAATACAGGCGCCCATCACCATGCCTGGCTAATTTTTTGTGTTTTTAGTACAGACAGCATTTCACCATGTTGGCCAGGCTGGTCTCAAACTCCTGACCTCAGGTGATCCACCCACCTCAGACTCCCAAAATGCTGGGATTACAGGTGTGAGCCACCATGCCCAGCCTCTTTTCTTTCTTTTCTTTCTTTCTTTTTTTGAGACAGGGTCTTTGTTGCTCAGGCTGTAGTGCAGTGGTGTCATCTTGGCTCATTGAAATCTCCACTTCCTGGGCTCAAATGATCCTCCCACCTCAGCTGTCCAAACAGCTGGGAATATAGGTGTGAACCTCCACACCGACTCATTTTAAAATTTTTTTTGTAGAGACAGAGTCTCGCCATGTTGCCCAGGCTGATCTCAAACTCCTGGACTCAAGTGACCACCTATGTCAGCCCAGCAAAGTGCTGGGATTACAGGCATGGGCCACCACTCCCAGCCATTCATCATTTTTAGCCAGCCTTTGCGAAGTGCCTATTCTGTATCGTATGATCGTGTTATCTAGCCCTGTAAGGTTGGTGGCATTGTCACCATTTTATATGGAAGAAAAAGTGAAGAGATGCTCAGTAACTTATGGAAGGTTAAACAATCAGTACGCGCTAGGTGCGGTGGCTCATGCCTGTAATCCTAGCACTTTGGGAGGCTGAGGCGGGCAGATCACCTGAGGTCAGGAGTTCAAGACCAGCCTGACCAATATGGTGAAATCCCATCTTTAAAAAAAAAAAAAAAAAAAAAAATCAGTATGAAGCTGAGGTAGGATCTGAGCCTTCTAAGACAGTTAACCTAAGGAGCATGGCCTATGAAACTTTAAAAACCTTGCTTAGGCCGTAGGCCAGGTGTGGTGGCTCGTGCCTGTAATCCCAGCACTTTAGGAGGCCAAGGCAGACAGATCACCTTAGGTCAGGAGTTCAGACCAGCCTGGCTAACAGGCTACTAAAAATACAAAATATTAGCCGAATGTGGTGGCACATCCCAGCTACTTGGGAGGCTGAGGCAGGAGAATCGCTTGAACCTGGCAGGCGGAGGTTGTAGTGAGCTGAGCTTGCACCATGGCACTCCAGCTTGGGCAACAAGAACAAAATTCTGTCTCCAAAAAAAAAAAACAAAAAAAAAAAACCTTCCAGGCTCAAGCAGTCCTCCTGCCTCAGCCTCATGAAGAGCCGAGACTACAGGCACATCCTACCACACTAGGCTAATTTATTTTTAGTAGATGAAGTCTTGCTATCTTGCCTAGGCTGGTCTTGAACTCCTGGGCTCAAGTGATCCTCCTGCCTTGGCCTCCCAAAGTGCTGAGATTATAGGCATGAGCCACCACATCCACTTATTTTTGTATATTCTTGATTTTTTGTCCCATGCTGTTTGCTATTCCTGATTAACCAGAATCATTTTAAAAGTGGTGGGTCAGAGTTCTCAGTAAAAGGTGATAGTCGGAATATATGTGTTTATCTGCACTCCACCCAAACTTCACCAAAGTGATAAGAAGGGACCTAAGAGGAGTAAACCCTCAAGTACAAAGAGGACAGGACAGGAAATGACAGCAGGGAGAGCTGGTGATGACATTGGGTGAGTAAAGGCAGGTGGGCCAATGGCAACTGAGCAGACTGGGAAAGCTAAGTGCCTGTGAAGGGCAAGAGCCAAAAACGGACACCCCAGAACCCAAAATCCACTAAACACATGGAGATACCAGCTGTCTTTGAACGCACAAGCGTGACTAGGGCTAGAGACAAGAGAATTGGTTGATGGCCTGTGTGAGAATTTAAACCCTGTGAGAAGCCCTTTCCCATAGAGACAGAAGTCGCGTTATCCCTAGAGAGCATGCCAGAGGGTTTCTAGGCTCAAAGATGTGAGACCAAGCTGGAGACCGGGCACTGTACCAAAAATGAGGGTTTTGTAATAGTCTCCATCGGTGAGAGTCTCCCCAGCTGCTGCTCCCAGCTTGGCTGTCTCTTGGTTTGGTCTGTCGTTTGATGTGCATCCTCCGATAGCTTCCTAAAAGGGAACATGGGCTCCTAGAACCATTTGGCTCCTCTAACACTGACAGCCAGACTTACGGCTTCCTAGGCCAGGGGCTGGAGACTTCTTTTTCTGAAGAAACTGACCAGTCCAGGAGAAAAATCCTCCAGATACTGAAATTTGGGGGTTTTCCCAACAAAATAGCAGCCCCTGCAAGCTTGTTCTTCACTAAAGCCCACATGGCGGCAACTTCTCCCCATCTCCTCTCCACTTCCCAAAACACAGGACTTTGGGCAGCATTTTAATGCCTCACGGAATATTTCAGGAAAATTTATAAGGAAAAGAAACAAACATAGCATACTGAATTAAAGTAGCGAACAGAAGAAACTTAAAGAATCATTGGTTAGTGACATGCACATAGAAAACCAAGCAAATGGGAAAAAATGCAGTTACTAACTCCAAGGAAACCCAAAAGGTGTATAAGAAAAAGTTACTTACAGCCTGTGCGCTTGACTTTGAGGGCATAGCAAGGTGCCTGTGGATACTGACTTGATCAGCACACCTCAAGAGAATTCGTCCTGAATGAGGACAGACCATGACACCTTGGGGGCGGGGCCCAGTGTCCTGCAGAAGGTAGGCAGGCATATTTGTCAAGAGATTATGAACTGTGGGGAAGCTTATCTCTTCCTTTATTTCCTAGCTTAGGTAATGGAAGCACTGGCCACCTTTCTGGCTTCCCTGTGTCTGAGAAAATTCTTGTGGAGGAGATGGTAAGACACAGATAATTACAGTACAATAGGTATATAAACAAAGGAGCAGCTGAGAGATAAGGAAACCTTCCTGGGGCAAAACCCCATCTTTGAGTTCCTAGTACTTAACACATTCTCAGTGCTGAGTAAATGTGTGATTGATCAAATGACTGGAACCCCTTGAGGAAAGTGTGGTGTATCAACCTTTAAGTAGAGAGGAAAACAGAAAGGATTGTTGGGTCCTGTGGCAAGGAAGAAAAGGCTGATGGAACTGAGAGGCATCCTAGGGGACTTAATTGTTAAGGGATTCCTCCACATTTGACTTTTTTTTTTTTTTTTTTTGGACACACTCCCTCCCTTTTGCCCTTTTTTTTTTTTTTTGGGTTTTTCTTGGTTCACTGCAGCCTCTGCCTCCCAGGTTCGAGTGATTGTGCTGCCTCAGCCTCCCGAGTAGCTGGGATTACAGGCGCATGCCACCATACCCAGCTAATTTTTGTATTTTTAGTAGAGACAGGGTTTCACCATGTTGGCCAGACTGCTCCTTGAACTTCTGACCCCGTGATCCACCTGCCTTGGCCTCTCAAAGTGCTGGGATTACAGGCCTGAGCCACTGTGCTCGGCCCTCAGTATTTGACTTTGAAGTTTAATAGCCTGAATGCCTAAAATACTCATGGCCTGTGGAGCTATTAATCATTTTCATTTCCTGTCCTTTTGGAAAGGAAAGTGTTCAAAAAAAAGTTGAGAGTAATTTGTATTTAAAGTAAAGAGAAACTAAGGAGGAACCTTACTTCCTTAAAGAACCTTTTTTGCTAGGCAGGCGACCATAGAGAAAGACTTCTCCAGAGCCTAGGGTCCCTGGAAATTTAAACTAACCACTCAAAACTAACACCTCACACCTGAATGGACTTGGAAGACAGACAGCCCTGGGTTAGAATTCTTGTTCCATCACTGTCTGGTAAGGTGACCTTCAGCAAGTGACTAGACCTCTGTATACCCCAGTTTCCTCATCTGAATTATCTAGGAGGTAATAGTACCCACTTTCCCGGGTGTTGTGAGACTTACAGGTGACAGACATAGAGCAGGGGCACAGGCTGGTGACACACAGGCCCGTGACACACAGGCCCGAACTAGCCATGTGTTTTGTTTGGCTCACAGTGTTTGTTTGTATTGAATTTGTTGCCAGCATTTAAAAATCAGAAATTTTCACCTAAAAAGTCTGACTGTCACCTTCTCTATAAAAGTACAATTAGGCAACATTGAACTTCATTCCTTTATTAGCAGTTGGCTAGGCTATAGCCATTTCGGAGGGTCTCACCTTCCCCTTTCACCATGGACACCCGCTTCCCGCTGTGTACCCTACAGCCTGCTTCACACTGGTGTGTCATTTGCCTAACCCTTGAAAGTAAGTCCATGCATTGGACCTGTTGCCCACTGAGTGGTTTCCATCATCTTGAGTCCTGGGGCTGGGAGGAGGAGACTTTCCAGAAGAAAGATTACCATGACTTACAGCTTTGGCTCTTTGTGCTGGATTAAGAGGGCAGGTACCAAGATGATGATGGTCAGGATGTTCAGATTGTCACACGGGTGCACAAGGAGCCATTCTGATGGCTGGAGGGGATGATGTCTTTGCCTACACTGTCGCCTGCGTCTCCGCTGCTGAGCTGGAAACCTGGACTCACAGTGAGTCTTTCCCTCACTTCCATGGCACTTCGTAGCTCAGTTACTCATCTGTGTGAGTTCTTTCCAGCCAGCTCCTAAGCTTCTTCAGGGTAGTGACCACACTCTTGACATGCTTTATGTCCTTAAAGGCTGTGCGGCGTCTGCTTGGAACAGGGTAGATGCTAAGCAGATGCTTAGGTAATTTAATTTAATTAAGTGCCACTTCAGTTACTTTCCTTGAGCAGGAGACAAGGGATGAATGCGATTTTCAGGGTTTTTTTTTTTTTTTTTTTTTGCCTTGAGCTTTGTCTTTCCGGTTTGCAAAATTAACGTAAAACCTCCCCTCTATGGCATTATGGAAGAAACAAAGCTTAAATAATAAATAAAGATGATGTGTTATTTCATGTAAATTCACAGATATACCTGGATATAGTATATGAATTATATCTAAAACTCCTTAACAAGTTTGGATTTAGGTGTATTTCAAATGCATATTTCACTGCACAGAAAGCTTCAGTGATCTGTTTTGTAAAAAGCAAAAAAAATCTTTGGTAATATAAACAGCCTCCCTGAACTGATCTGTTTTGCAAATTTGGATTATTTTCTTCAAGCATTTACCAGTCATCCTGTGTTTATTAAATTGTGCTGAGAAAAGAAAGGGAGAGAAGTACAAGTTAAGTTGGCAGTCTGTCGGAAAATGATCACAGTCGGAAACAACTCACAGAAGTTGTGCTTTCTGGGGCTGATGACTGAGGTGTCGCTTGCCTGGGTTTTCCAGGTTGTCACAAGTCTAGCATTGAAAGGGCTGTGGGGTGAAGTAGCTGTACTTCCTGTGAATGAGGTGGACTCTTCCCCCAGAGCTGTTGCCCCTGGGACTCTTGAAAAAAAAGATTCAGGACACAAGATCAGTATACAGAAGTGTTTCCATAGGCCTGTCATGCACAATCTGAAAATGAAATTAAGAAAACAATTTTATTCACAATAATTCAGGAATTAATGTAACAAAAGTACAAAACATAAACCCTGAAAACTACAAAATGTTGTTGAAAGTTAAGATTTATGTAAATGGAAAACATCCCAGGTTCCTGGATCAAAAGACTTCACAGTATTAAGAAGGTGATACTCCCCAGATAATCTTCTGATTCCACACAGTTGGTGTGCGAATCCCAAAAGACTTCTTCGTAGAAATGTACAGGCTGATGCTGAAAGTCACAGGGAATGCAAAGGGACCCAGAGAGCTAAAACAACCCCAAAATAGAAAAGTAGGAGAACTCACACTTCCCGCTTTTGAAACTTACCGCAAAGCAGCAGTAATGGAGACAGTGTGATACTGGCACAAGGGTAGACAGACAGATAATGGAACAGAACTGATAGTCCAAAAATAAATCCACACATCTATGGTTAAATGATTCTCAGCAGAGGTGCCAAGACCATTTGATGGGTAAAGCGTGGCCAGTTCATGAAAGGCCAGGACTATATGGTTCCATGTATAGGGAAGTCCAGAATGAGGGAATCAAAGTAGATTAGTGAGTGCTTAGGGGAGGGGTGGGGGGAGAGAGGAATGAGAAAGGGTTTGAAGTGATGAGAATGTTCTAGAATTGACTGATGATGGATGCAGGGGCCTGCGAATGTAGTAAGAAGCCATTGACTTATTTGGATTAAATGGATGAATTGTGTGATATGTGAATTATACCTCAATAAACCTATTAAAATTTTAATAAAAAATAAACAGCCAAGAAACCTAACAGGGTGTAGCAAACTAAATTACGATCATTAAAATGGCCAACAGGGACAGTTAAATAGTTACAGTAGAATTGATGTATATATAAGCTAAGAAAAAAGAGAAGTGAACCATATTAAGAATGATTAAAATACAAAAGGTTTAAAGGAGCTTTGAAACAAACAAACAAAAAAACTGGAAATAGAATCAAGATCAGAAAGACAAAAAGAATAAAAGGTGAACATGAACAGAAAAAGAGCAGAAAAAGGATTGTCAGCAATTTTAAAAGCCTAGAAAATTGATGATGCTGGAGGGAAAATGGTTAAAACAGTTAAAAAGCGATTAAAGAACACTAGCTTAAAAAATGAGAAGTAATTACTATTATTCATAATTAAGAGAAAAGAAAAAAAGACATGTTAATATGGCAGAAGCTCTTTTGAAAGTGAGAACTTTGAAAAGGGGGTAAGAACCCCAAGGGTGTGAATTTCTGGACTGAGTAACTTCTGCAGCCTAGGCAGCTCTCTGGAGGGGACCCAGGCACCTGGGATGTGCCTGTTGCCCTCCTCTTTGCTCTCCCTCAGCAGGGGAATGTGTTGTGTTTTGGAAGGGCACACTGGGGGGCAGGTGGGAGGGGCGTGAGGACTGGGGAAGAGAAGCCAGCTGGAACTGGATGGGTGACTGGCCCTGTGCTGAGGGAGGAGCCCTAAGATTTTCTTCTAAGACCTTTCTAGGGTGTAGCCAGCTGATGGCTTTGTGGCCTGAGAGGGTAATGCTCCCTGTGCTGGAAAGAGCCAAAGGCAGGTGCCAGAACTTAGGGGCATGTACAAGGTGAGGGCCTGGCAGCAGAGGTATCCATGGGACCAGTACAGGGACTGCGATGTGTCTTAGCGAGGGGCGTGGCCTCCTTAAACGGCAGTTGGCTCGGAGCCCTCAAGAGAGGTTCGCTGCTGTTGTTGGCACTGCACAGTTGACACCAGCCCTTACCATCTATTGATCACACTTGAAGAGCATTGGGGATGCTGGGTGCAGTGGCCTACCCCTGTAATCCCTGCACTTTTGAGGGGCCCAGGTGGGCAGATCACTTGAGGTCAGGAGTTTGAGATCAGCCTGGCCAAGATAATGAAAACCCACCTCTATTAAAAATACAAAAATTAGTTGAACGTGGTGGCAGCGCCTGTAATCCCAGCTACTTGGGAGGCTGAGGCAGGAGACTTGCTTGAACCTGGGAGGCGGAGGTTGCAGTAAGCTGAGATTGTGCCTCTGCTCTCCAGCCTGGGTGATAGAGTAAGACTCTGTCTCAAAAAAAAAAAAAAAAAAAAAAAAAAAAAAAAAAAAAAAAAAAAAAAGCTTTGGGGACCTGGAGTCAGCTACTAACTCAGCCTGAGGGTTTGGGGAGGTGATTGACTCTGAAGCTGTGCACCAAAAGCATTTATATGATTTTCTAAACCCTTGTAAGCCGCCACGTGTAGTATTGTCAGTACTCTGTTTCCTTGTGCAATTACTGAAAAAAACCCAAGATGCCGTGGGCTTGTCTAGAGGCACTAAAAAGAGGAAAGAACTGGGCAAGATGCCATATTGTTGTCCAGTTTTGTGGTCAGTCTTGGGGCAGGGGGAATTGGAAAAAACATCAACATTACTTTCCATGCAAGGCTGGCTGGGCACAGAAACTCATGCCTGTAATCTCAGCACTTTGGGAGGCCAAGGCGGGAGGATCACTTGAGGTCAGGAGTTGGAGACTAGCTTGGCCCAACATGGTGAAATTCCATCTCTACTAAAAATACAAAAATTACCCAGGCGTGGTAGCGCACGCCCATAATCCCAGCTGGGAAGCTGAGGCAGGAGAATCGCTTGAACCCGGGAGGTGGAGGCTGCAGTGAGCCGATTGTGCCATTGCACTGCAGCCTGGGTGACAGAGTGAGACTCCGTCCCAAAACACAACATAAGGTCTCACTCTGTCTCACTCAGGCCATATTACATAGCCAAGTGCTATGATCGTGGCTAACTGAAGCCTCAGCCACACAGGCTGAGCAATTCTCCCACTTAAGCCTCCCAAGTAGCTGGGACTACAGGGGTGCGCCACCACACCAGCTAATTTTTTAAAAAAATTGTTGTTTTGTAAAGGCAGGATCTCGCCTATTGTCCAGGCTGGTTTTGAACTCTTGGGCTCAAGTGTTCTCCTGTCTTGTCCTCCCAAAGTGCTGGGATTACAGGTGTGAGCCACTATGCCCAGCCTTGCTTCTTTCATTCTAGTCCTTCTAGCCACCCAATCTTGTCAGTACTATTTTCTTTCTTTCTTTCATTCTGTCCCTTTCTTTTTTTTCTGTTCTTTTCTCTTCCTCTCTCTTTTTCTTCATTTCACCGATGAGAAAACAGAGGCACAAGTCCCTTGCCTGAGCTCACAGAGCTGGGCAGTGCTGCTGCAGGGATTTGAGTAGAGTGTGACGCTGGAGCCTGCATATCAGTTACTTCCTCTGCTTCCTCCCAGGGAGACTGGGCTGAACTCAGGAAGAAGTGGAAGGCAGGTAGGTGAGTGCTTTGGGCCTGAGCCTGGGACACTGGCTCAAGGTAAAAGGAGCCTAGGGCAGCTCCCAAGAGCCTGAGGGCTTGCAGATCTGGGCTCCCAGCCTTCCTTCTCTTCAAGCCAGCTTCCATGTCCACTGCAGAAATAGCTTCGAGTCAGTCCCAAACATCATGCCTACAAAATAAGAAAATATGTTATGATGGGTCTAGAAACCTTCCACAGCTACCTTTCTCTGTACTCCCACCTTCATTCCTGCCCTCTTCCCTCCCCTTCCCCAGTAGGCCCCTTCTCCACCCCAGTGCCTTTGCTCATACCCTTCTTTCTGCCTGGAACACCTGACTTCTGCCTTATCAGACAATTCTTCATATTGTTTACTGTCCCACCCGAATGCCACCTCCCCTCTCTGTTGTCCCCTGCCTGGCCCCATCCTGCCGCCGCCACCTCATTTCCAAGCTCTGTGCATGCTTATAGTAGGGTCCTGAGGGTGCTGTTGCACATTTCCCACCATGGCTGGTTGGCCCTGTTAGTAGTCAACCAACCAGACAGCATGCGTTGAGTGTGTAATTTGTTTCAAGTGTTACGCTAGGGCCCTTGAATGCATTCTCATTTAGTCCTTACTACCAGCTTATTCTCGGCTTGCTGTTAAAATTAGCCTCAATTTATCCATGAGGAACTTGTGGCCCAGAGAGGTAAGGACCTCCCCTGTGGCTGAGCCAGACTTCAAACCCAGGCACGTGAAGCCTGAGCACATTGTCTCCCCTAGCTGCCCGTCGGCCAGTCTCACACACAGTCTTTTGCAGGGGCAGGAAACCTGTCCCTTTGATCCGTGTGTGTTCTGCGTGCAGCACAGAATAAATGCTTGTGGAGTCAGTCCAATTAAAGGTCCCAAGCACTCTGGTATTTTCAGCCCAGGGGACTGTGTTTCCAAGGTTGTAGCAACAGAGTAGTGGTGGCGTAGTGGTAAAGCAGTAGCAAACATTTACACAGCACTACCTCCATGCCAGGTACTGTCCTAAGGGCTCTATGAGGAAGATGCTGTGATTATCCCTATTGTGTCGCTGAGGAAATAGGCCTAGAGGCCATATTACATAGCCAAGTTATACAACCAGCAAAGGCTGGCAGAGGCAGGCTCACACCAGACAGACTCCTGAGCCCATAATGTAACCTGTGCCACCACCATTGCCCTGGGGTACTCCCACCCCCGGTCATTCTGTGCTTTCAGCCTCCTCTGGCCAGGTGTGGGGTTGGGGGTGTGTGAGAGAGAGGTAACACTGAATTTACATGACATCTGCCTCGCTTACCAGCAGGACTTTATCATTGCTTGTGACCCTTAAAGAAGAAAGCTGCTGTGGGGCTCACTTGTTCCCATCTTGCTTTTGTTCTTTCCTTGGGTTGATCACAGTTGAGAGCGCCATTTTGCTAGGAGGCCAGCTGGATTTTTCATTGGGAACGTGAGAAACACAGACTGTTGCTTCCCCCTCACAGCTACTCTGGTTTTTCCTTTGCAATGAATCGTGCTTTCTGATGGAAATTTGAAGTTCTAGCCTAGTGTGGAAGGCATTGGTTAGATCACATGACCGTTCTGGGCATCAATTTTCTTTTTCTTAAAATGGCAATAACTTAATGGAAGCTACGTGATGAATAAGTTAAATGGCTTCCAAAAACACTGAACACAATGCCTGGCTCATACTAGGTGCTCCGTAAGGAGTCATGCGTTCTCTTTTTCTCTTCTGGGTCTTCAGTCTTCAGAATGTCTAAATGAAGTTCTTACTGGATCCTGGACACAAAAGATCTATGTGATTCCTTTGTGTTGGACTGCTAATATTAGCACGCCATGTCTTGATAATGCCTGAAACTCCTCGTGCTTTGTGAGTGGGTGCTGGTTGTATCTCTGCTGCTTTTTGCTCCTTGGAAGAAATCCCTGTGTCCAGGGAACAGTGGTTGCCATCAGCAAGTCCCGGGTTCCTGCCAGGGGAATTGCTGGTCACTGAGGTGGCAGCTCAAATGGGGCAATAGGCCCCACTCGCCCTGGATGATGTGCGCTTACTCGGGTCTCGCTCTGCCCCTGTGGCTTTTGGCTTTAGCTGACTTGTAGTCTGCAACAGGAACCTTCAAAAAGGCAAGTAGGAGCTGGAGGGATTTTAATGATAAAAACTGGAATTCTGAGGCTGGTAAAACTCTAGAACTGTGGGAAAGGCACACGGGCTGGTGAAACCCTTCCAGATGGTCCCTTGGAATCATAAGGCACACACTACACTGTTCCGTCGTTTACCTGCCTGATCTCTTACAGTTTGCCTCACACTGTCACCAGCCCTAGTTTCCAGGTAAGACACTTGAGGCGGAGGGAGGTCAGCCAGCTTGTCAGGCCCATCCGACACAGCAGCAGGGCTCACAGCCAGCTCTGTGGCAGAGAATCCCTTTCCCACCATGGTGCTGGTCTGCCTCTTCAACACAAGGTTTTCCAAAGGAAGGATGTGCACCAGTCCTGGCTCAGTGGCTCATGCCGATAACCGACTACTTTGGGAGGCCAGGGTAAGAATATCACTTGAGGCCAGAAGTTCTAGACCAGCCTAGTGATAGCAAGATCTCATCTCTACAACACATGAAAAAAATTATCTGAGCGTGGTGGTGTATGTCTATAGTCCCAGCTACTCGGAGGTGAGGTGGAAGATTGTGTGAGCCCTGGAATTCGAGGCTGCAGTGATTGTGCCACTGTATTTCAGCCTGGGCGACAGAGCGAGACTCTGTCTGAAAAGAAAAAAAAAGATGTGATGGCACGGGGAAAGGAAAATGTTTCCGCGATTGGTATGTTGCAAAAGAGCAGAGCCAGACACAGCTTGGGTAAATAAACAGGGCTTACTTGCCTGGTGGATACAGAAGAGAGTCAGCGTGATTGGGATTCAAAGCAGAGAAATCAGCAATGCCCTGTGGGACAGACAGAGCCACAGACCCCATGGCCAGAATGTCCAGAGAGTCGCTCCAGGCCTTCTGGAAGCACAGCCGCCTCAGGCTGGGCCCAGCCTTGGCTATGGCCCACCTACATACAGCACCTGCTCCAGATCACAGGTGCCTTGTGGGTCCTGGGGCTGATGATACCCAGTGTGATTGCACAGAACAGCTCATAGTCCTCCAGCATCACCCTCAGCCTCCGCGGCCAACAGCTGAACCTCATGCTCAGAACCAGAGCAGGGGGTTCCTGTGAGTCTCTAGGAGTCAGGCCACCATGACCAGAGGGCACCTATGGGACTTATCCCACGAGCCCACCACCTTGAATGCCACTGATGTTTGTCATGCCCCCGCCATGTGCTAGGTGCTGGTGGTACTATTCAGAATAACCGCCCTACTGGCTGAGCACATCCACTGCAGGCTGGCTGCTGGGATGACATCCTAGCTCTGCCACTCCTTAGCACCACCACTGTGAGCAAGTGCCTGAGCTTCTGCATGTGTAAATCAGCTTACAGGGGCCTGCCTGCCTTGGGGTTGTGGGATTTTATGGGTTAATTCATGTACCGCCCTTGGCATGGTGCCTGGGTGGTCATGTTGAGGGATTGCTCCATGCCAGCCTCTGTACAGATGTTGTCTTAGCCATGCCAGCATTAACCCTGTGAGACAGAGAACACTGTCATCCCATTTTGCAGATCGGGAAAGAGTCATACTTAGTAATTTCCCCAAAGTCACATACGTGGGGAGCTGTGGAACTTGAGAAGTGGAAACACTTCTCTGCCTGGCCTTGGAGCCCAAGTTCATTCCTACCTTCCCTCCGAACGTTTATTCTGGCTCTCAGTAGAGGAGTCATTTATGCCATTTTTGGAGGCTGTGACGGGATGGATGTCAGTTGCTCCACTAGTAGAGAGGTGAGGATGGTGAACCAACTTGGTGGGGAGAAGAAGGTTTTTTTTCTTTTCTTTGAAACAGGGTCTCACTGTATTGCCCAGGCTGGAGTGCAGTGGTGTGATCATAGCTCACTACAGCCTCAAACTCCTGGGCTCAAGCAATCCTCCTGCTTCAGCGTCCTGAGAATCTGGGACTACAGATGCACACCTCCAATGCCTGGCTAATTTTTTGTATTTGTTATGGAAATGAAGTCTCGCTCTGTTGCCGCAGGCCTCCAACTCCTGACCTCAAGTCAACTGCCCACCTCGGCCTCCCAAAGTGCTGGGATTACAGGCGTTGAGCCACCGTGCCCAGCCAAGATCAGAAGCTTTGAAGGCTAAGAGGCTTTCTCTCTTTTTTTGCCCACTGAGTCCATGAGTTTACTAGCACCGTTTCTTGCCCTCCACCTGTGTTTATTTTGAGGGCTGTCCTGTATATCTTTTCCTAGCTAATTAGCCTCGTAAGGAAGCTTGAAAGGAGAAGAAATAGCACGGGGCCGTTGGCTGAGGGTGCCTCGGGTCTGACTCTCTCCCAAGTGCTGTGTTGTGCTGCTGCTCAGGCAGAAGCCAGCGTCCCTGACCCCGGGTCACTTAGCTATTCTCAGTCACAGTGGGGTTTTTTAATCAGGGACATCTAAACCAAAGGTTTAGAGCCCGGGCTCTGGAGCCAGACTGCCTGATAAATGCCAGCTTCTCATTGGCGAAGGGGCAGTTGTTTGTGTGAATTCCTTAGCTCCTCTGTGTTTCCATGTGGGGCTGGAACGATCACCCTTACCTCCTAAGGCTGTGCTGAGGGTCAGTTTGTAGGGCACACAGGGAGCCTAGGACAGCATCTGGATGCAGTACTCGATAAATAGTCGTGTTATTAGGAGCAGTAGGTTGCTCGTGTGAGCAGCATGGTGAGGTGGGGATTGGTAGGGGCTTGGCCAGAGGACAGTCCCGGGGGAATGGCGTGGTGGTCTTGTTTGCCTGTGCGCTGGGGGTGTTGGCCAGCAGCCGCTAGAGGTGCTGCTTGTAGAAAGGGAGCCTGGCAGGGGACCCGTCACAGTGCTTGAGCCTTCAGATAGTTCTTACCCATGTCGAAGGTCCTGAGAGTCCCCTTGTTCCCATACTTCCCCTCTTGATTGCTTAAGCCTCCTATTCTGAAAGAGAGGGATCTTAGGAGAGGGCAAGGCAGGGGCCTGGATTACCAAGTATAGCCAAGAGGGACGGCAGGAGCCCCGGCGGGGACCCAGAAGGAGCTGAGGCTTCAGACCTGTGCTGGGGCCTTAGGTTGCCTCCAAGGAAAAGCCCTGCCCTGGGGGACTTTCCGTTGCTGTGAGGAGTGGAGGGCTCAGCACCATGTTGGTGCCTGGGGACCACTTCTGCTGACTGCTTGCCTCAGGCCGGCCCTCCCAGAGTGTCTCCTGAGGACCGTGTTGAGTTCCAGGCCCTGAGATGCTTATCTGTGAACTTCACCTGCAAGCCACATGCACTGCCCCCAAAAGAATCTCCTGCTCCATTGGGGGTGGTTGAGCCTGACTTTCCTCAGACCTCAGTCTGTGCTGTCGCAGGGGTGGCATCTCACACTTCATGGGCAGGGTCCTGTACTAGAGGGCTGGGCTGCAGGGTCAGCGTCAGTGCCTACTCCTATAGCACTGAGGATTCTGCATGGACGTGCTGATGAAAGCTGATGGAGAAGCAGTCCCTGTTATTCCTATGACTGCTGTGACAAACTACCACCAACCCAGTGACTTCAAATCACACACATTTATTATTACCTGAAATGGCCTTCATTGGCGTAAAATCAAGATGTTTGCAGGGCAGTGTTCCTTGTGGAGGCTTTAGAAGAGAATCCATTCCCTGGCCTTTTCTAGTTTCTAGGAGGTACCTGCATTCCTAATGGCTTGTGGTCCCTTCCTCTGTCTTCAAACCTAGCAGTGTAGCACCTTCCAGTATCTCACTCTGATCCTACTGCCTCCGTCTTTTAAGGACTTTTTGCTGTTGTTGTGTTCTGTTTTGAGACAGTCTCAGTCTGTCACCCAGGCTGGAGTGCAGTGGTACAATCTCGGCTCACTGCTACCTCGACCTCCCAAGCGCAAGCAATCCTCTCACTTCAGCCTCCTGAGTAGCTGGCCCATGTAACCACATGTGGCTGATTTTTAAAATTTTCTGTGGAGATGGGATCTTGCTAGGTTGCCAAGGCTGGTCTCGAACTCCTGGACTCAACTGCCTTGGCCTCCCAAAGTGCTAAGGTTACAGATGCGAGCCACCACACCCAGCCTAAAGACTCTGTGATACTACATTGGGCCAACCCAGATAATCCAGGATAATCTCATCCCAAAATTCTTTTTTTTTTTTTTTTTTTT